>NC_064642.1:482468676-482771706 GCF_023864345.2 Schistocerca serialis cubense | reverse complement strand
TGAAATACTTCCTTGGATATCTACTTTGTAACTGATTACATTGTAATGTGTGTTTACCAATGCTAGTAGCATACTACTACATGTCCCTCTGGAACTGAAATACAGTTATCCATTTCTTGCAGACTGCACTACTGCAATAAGTCAGCCATCTACTGCACCAATACAATGTCACAAGTTCCACAATCTCAAACCTATTAGGAACTTCTCCCATTCTTCCTTGGTAGATGGTTCCCATAAAAATAAGACATCAATGTCTAAATGAGTAGCTTCAAAGAGATAGTGTTTTAAAGTTCACATTTTGTGTATTTGAGAATTCATGAAAAACATTTAGTGTCCACGACCTTGCCACTGAAGAGGATAATAATGTGATGACAGAGATGAGTTAGATGACTTTTGATTTCTAAACACCACCACTGAGCTACAGTCTACAAGCTAAAATGAAGATGTGTCACCTGCCACATCTGGCATCTCTGCATTTGCAGCACCATCACAAACATCACACTACCATCATCTTCAACATCTCTCATATGTTCAAATTTTGTAAACAAGAGATAAAGCACCAACATGCATGCATTTCATCACCTCCAGAATTGAAAAAATGAAAAAAAGACAAATATTCTTTGTTTTCAGATTAGATGTCGTCAGAGCTCCTCTAAACTAAATAAGTGATGAGAAGGTGCTCATTAAAGTAAAAAGGAAAAAACATCAGTTTTGCTATATGACACAAAAGTAATGCTTGCTGAGGAAGCAGGAGCAAAAGCTGCTGCTGCTGCAACAGCAGAGACAGTGACTTTTTTTAATGCAACTGATAATTAGGGTGAAAATGCATAAGACACTCAAACTTTGACAACAGCTAGTGAGGAAACTCAGTTACACATATTTTTAATTCTGTGGAGCCAATGTTAATCAATAATTTTATGAATAAATTATTTCAATTTAACTATCTTTTTATTTTACGTTTAACACATGAATGCTATGCTGAAAAAAGTTACGTCACTGCTGTTGTTGTATCTCTCAGATAAAAAGTTCAAAACATATCCATTTTTACAATAGTAATATGTGATAAATAAATATGGGTGCACATACTTTGCCCTTCTAATAACCACAAACCTACAGAACAGCTAGTATAACCTTGTAAAAGAAAGGAAATAAAAATAGGTGTATTTAAACTTTAAGACGCATACAGTAATAACAAAGTTTACATACAAAAATAGTGAAGAATAATAAAATCTAAAGAACAAAAATAGTGACAGTCTCCATTATGTTCATTTACTGTGCTACACCCATCAGCACAAACAAAAGTACAATGTTGCAGTCATAAGTACTGTCCACAAGTCTTGCAGATATATTTTGTCAGTCTTCTTGTTTCCATGGCCCAGCAGCGCTGGAAACATTTCCTATTTGCACTATTAGTGATGACACAATTGGCATGAGTAATGACAGGCTGATGATTTTCAGATGAAATTTCATGAAGTCTTATAGAAATTGACAGGGTAAATGCTGCAGAAGTGATCACCTCACGAAGTGATTATCAATAAGTTCTCTTCTGCTTCTTTACAAAAACAGCTGACATCTGCATGGTTCATTTCCATTTTCCATATGAATAAACTGAGAACTGATTCCAGCAATATTTAGATTGAAAGGAAACAACCCTCAGCCACCTCCTAGCACCTCTCATGATGTTGTAAACAGCACATTTTGTCAGCTGTATCTGGTGCAATCTTATGTTCACTGTGGAGAGTTACCTATTTCAGATTTTTCTTGTCACCAGTATGTTTATCAGTTGAATTGTCCTTGGGTAAACTTGAGATGAGGAGTACATTTTTCTTTTTGCTTTTATTTTGAGTGATGTATGAAACTAGTGTTCCTTCTTTACAGACTGCAAAAAGGCTGGAAAAGTTCTGTTTTTCACCTCTTTCATATCATTAGGGGCAACGGCCTTGCTGCAGTGGATATGCTGGTTCCTGTAAGATCACCGAAGTTAAGCGCTGTCGGGTGTGGCCGGTACTTGGATGGGTGACCATCCGGACCGCCATGCGCTATTGGCATTTTTCGGGGTGCACTCAGCCTCGTGATGCCGACTGAGGAGCTACTCGACCGACTAGTAGCACTCCGGTCAAAGAAAACCATCATAACAACCGGGAGAGCGGTGTGCTGACCGCACGCCCCTCCTATCCGCATCCTTGGCTGAGGAAGACATGGCGATCGGATGGTCCCAATGGGCCACTTGTGGCGTACTGACAGAGTGCACATCTTTAGGGACAGCAATTTGTTCTTCTTTAGTGTTTCCACATAAGACAAGCAATGTTTTTCTGATAAGCTTTGGAAGAAGAGTGACATCACTAAACCAAATTATCAACTGTCACATTACAGCCAGCGTTAGTTATAGGAGTAACCAATCTTTATGCTATGTCAGTGCATTTGTTACTATATTGGAATAGTCTCTCTGCTTGTTTACAAGGATAAATGTCCAGATTGTAGGAATGAACCATTTACGAATCTACAGCTGCAAAAATGTTGATCCCTTACTTCGATGGACTCTACTATGTGAATAGGCATCAGCCCCTAAAGGCCTCTAGATTTTCATTGATTATGACGTCAGCTCCCACACAGTAGTAAGCCCTGCACTTGTTTACAAACTTTTCAAATAAATTGTGAATAGCTGCTGAACAGTCTTTTGGTCTCCTTTATAGTCTACGTTTTCTTTCATCAAATCTCACATTCTGCAATAAGAATTGAAATATAAGGAAGGACATTGTCAAATGTAAGATACCTATGCCAAATCCATCTTTACCCTTCAAATCTTCAAGACTGATTCCTCCACCTTTATGATGTACTGTCATGTATAAAAGGCCTATGAAGGCACATATTTCAGTCTGATCAGTACGGTGTGCAAACTTAGGCTGTGAATAATGTGGTCATATGGTGTCAATGTACTGGTTTGAATATCTAACAGTTGTATCTATCATGTAAACATCAATGAGACACTTCCATGCAGCCACAATTTTATCAGTACTTTGGGCCTTTCTGACTACACCTTGATGCTGCTTGAATAGACTGTGATCAGCAGTTTACGTCAATTGACCATAAGGAGTTTTTTCCCCCAAGTAAATGTTTCTATTACCTTCTTATCCTGCTTCTGGTAACAAACATCAAAATTCTTCTTCTTCTTCTTCTTCAGCAGAGCTTGCATCTGTGCTGCACAGCTCTGTTTGTGAGACTTCCTGCTGCTCTTCAGGGTTCTCTGATGCATCAGTGTCAGTCTTCGTCTTTTAAATTGTATGAAGATTCTCCAGGACACACTTCATCTTCATTAACACCATCAAACAATGTCTGGTGGACTCTTGTTAAATCATCTGGATTATTCAAGTAAGAAAAAAATAAAAAAACAGAACAAGTTTCTGTTGCATCATTCTGTAACGTCATTCTGATTCGATAATGGAAGAAAATAATAATTGGCTGGTGTTTTCATAAAATAGTTAAGAGTTTATAAATAGTTAGAGTTTATAAACAAAAATAAGAAGAAAATTATAGATTGAGCAAAAATACTTATGAATTTGTTGTTGTTGTATCAAGAGATACAAAGGCTTCAGATCACAATGACCTTCATTTCAAAAGGGAGAAAAATAACAGTATGTTCAGATGCTACTAAAATAATTAGAATAAAATGACAACAATATGTTTAAGAACAAAAATACAAATTTAATGTCATTGCATCTGAGAGATACAAAGGCTGCTGAGAGTGACAACCTTCACTTAACAATGGCTGGCATTACACTGTTGTTTGGTGCCCCATGTCTTAGGAAGATAGGTGAAGACAAACTACCCCTTCCGTGCAGCCATGCTTGCAGCTAGACAAAGAAGTCAGTGTGTATCTCAGATATACAGGGTGGTCCATTGATTGTGACCGAGCCAAATATCTCACGAAATAAGCGTCAAACGAAAAAACTACAAAGAACGAAACTTGTCTAGCTTGAAGGGGAAACCAGATGGCACTATGGTTGGCCCACTAGATGGCGCTGCCATAGGTCAAACAGATAATAATTGCATTTTTTAAAAATAGGAACCCCCACTTTTTATTACATATTTGTGTAGTACTTAAAGAAATATGAATGTTTTAGTTGGACCACTTTTCTCGCTTTGTGATAGATGACTCTGTAATAGTCACAAATACATGGCCCACAATTTTAGACGAACAGTTGGTAACATGTAGGTTTTTTAAAGTAAATAGAACGTTGGTACGTTTGAACATTTTATTTCGGTGTTCCAATGTGATACACGTAGCCTACCTTTGTGAACTTATCATTTCTGAGAACGCATGCTGTTACAGTGTGATTATCTGTAAATACCACATTAATGCAATAAATGCTCAAAATGATGTCCGTCAACCTCAAAGCGTTTGGCAATACGTGTAACAACATTCCTCTCAACAGCGAGTAGTTTGCCTTCCATAATGTTCGCACATGCATTGACAATGCGCTGACGCATGTTGTCGGGCATTGTCGGTGGATCACGATAGCAAATATCCTTCAACTTTCCCCACAGAAAGAAATCCGGGGACGTCAGATCCGGTGAACTTGTGGGCCATGGTATGGTGCTTCGATGACCACCTGTCATGAAATATGCTATTCAATACCGCTTCAACCGCACGTGAGCTATGTGACGGACATCCATCATGTTGGAAGTACATCCCCATTTTGTCATGCAGTGAAACATCTTGTAGTAACATCGGTAGAGCATTATGTAGGAAATCAGCATACATTGCACCATTTAGATTGCCATCGATAAAATGGGGGCCAATTATCCTTCCTCCCATAATGCCGCACCATACATTAACCCACCAGGTTCACTGATGTTCCACTTGTCGCTGCCATCGTGGATTTTCCATTGCCCAATAGTACATATTATGCCAGTTTACATTACCGCTGTTGGTGAATGATGCTTCGTCGCTAAATAGAACGTGTGCAAAAAATCTGTCATCATCCCATAATTTCTCTTGTGCCCAGTGACAGAACTGTACACGACATTCAAAGTCATCGCCATGCAATTCCTGGTGCATAGAAATATGGTATGGGTGCAATCGATGTTGATGTAGCATTCTCAACACTGACGTTTTTGAGATTCCCGATTCTCGCGCTGTTTGTCAGATACTGATGTGCTGATTAGCTGCGACAGTAGCTAAAACACCTACTTGCACATCATCATTTGTTGCAGGTCACATATGGCTGAACACTTCCTGTTTCCTTAAATAACGTAACTATTCGGTGCACGGTTCGGACACTTGGATGATGTTGTCCAGGATACTGAGGGCATACATAGCACATGCCCGTCGGGCATTTTGTTCACAATAGCCATACATCAACAAGATATCAACCTTTTCCGCAATTGGTATACGGTCCATTTTAACATGGGTAACGTATCGCGAAGCAAATACCGTCCGCACTGGCGGAATGTTACGTGATACCACGTACTTATTCGTTTGTGACTATAACAGCGTTATCTATCATAAAGCAAAAAAAGTTGTGCAACTAAAACATTCATATTTCTTTACATACAACATGAATACGTAATAAAAATGGGGTTTCTTATTTTAAAAAATTCAGTTGATATCTGTTTGACCTATGGCAGCGCCATCTAGCAGGCCAACCATAGCGCCATCTGGTTTCCCCCTTCAAGCTAGACGAGTTTCGTTCTTTGTAGTTTTTTCGTTTGATGCTTATTTGTTGAGATATTTGGCCTGGTCACTACCAATGGACCACCCTGTATGAGGATGGCATTTGAATGTTAAGGCTGTAACATCTACTATGTTCGTTTTTGGTGATGTTTGGTGGCAAGACATAGTTTATCTGAGAGTAGGGGTATGTATTTAAAGTTTCCTGGCCACCTATATTTTTTGCTTCAAGTTTGACATACACCATATCAATAACTTTCAGTTCCTTGCCTTCAGATACCAAGATATTGGGAAGAAACTGAACACGTAATATGTGCCGATAAGTTCATTTATTAAAATGTAGAGAAAGTAATGTAACAGTACTTACTTCCACAAAATTCTTGAACACATTCATGTTAACCTAGCACTCCATAGGAGCAGTTCCACTAATCTTATCCAGTGATATTCAATGAGAGTACATTAAACTTGTGTAACTGTCATCTGTTGCCAAAAATAAGGGTTACAAGAAGTTGTTGTGCTGGTGATACTGCACCTCTAAAATTTGTACCTTACCATTGAATATGTGATGCTACTAGCCTCAAGAGCTCCCCAAATTGCCCACATGACATAGTGACAAAATTCTTGAAACCTTGGTTGACTTCAATACAGAACTCCTCCAATACAGAATTACAAGCTCAACAAGTTTCTCTTTGTAACAAAACCTTCCTAGAAAATAAGTGTCTCTTTTGGACTGATTTTCATGACAAACAATTACAATACAAAATATAGCACAAAATCCTAATGAATCATCCCTTTTCTTCTATTGAAAAAAATTGCATGTGCTTATAAGAGTCAAACTGTTGTCAACATTTTGTGCAACAGTTGACAACAGTTGTATGTTTACCGAACCCGCAAAAGTTGCAAGTTTGACAAACTTAACAACAGCTGTGTGTTTTTATTTGCTGGAGTTGGTTTTTGATGTGAAGGTACCTTTAGACAATTAGCAATGAAACTCTTGCTAGAGTGGTCAATGGTTTAATCCCAAAACATGAATGGCTGTAGATGGAGCATCCACTGGTAATGTGATTGGTTACATTTCGCAGCCCAGCTTGCCACTAAACAATTCACTCTCTGCAGTAGTCCACCTGACATTCCAGGATTTAATTGAGAAACATCACAAACTACACACAACTATAAAAGTAATGTGACATGAGTGACATCAGAATTATATCAGTATCTTGAGCAATCTATTTCAACAATCACTGTTTGATCCAAGCTGCACAGACTGAACATCTCTGGTCCAGTGGTGACCTCTGAACCTCTGATGACTATCCAGAACTTATTAGTGCAACAATAATAACATAAATACTATGTACCAGTATGTAGTAAAATAAGTCACTTGTTTCCAGTTACACATTGTGTTTATATTTGGTGGAGGCACTTACAGTATTATGCATCAGACTACATACTTACTGCCATTTAATATGGAAGTGACTGATAGGTATGACATACTTACTACCATTTATGTGGAAGTGACATAGGTTGTGCCACTATTACATTGTTCCTATCAAGGACAAATTACAGCCAATTATGTGAAAACTAAGTGACAAGTTCAGCTTGCAATTTGTGATTTGCTGTTGTTGATGTTTCTGCCTTCCAAGATATCACGCCTCCTTGCATTACACTTTCTTTTGAGACACAGTTGGCAAAATATGTAAACCATTCTTAGCACTAGACCACCTGACTTCAGTAACTGTTTTCAGGTGCACAGAAAATGCTTAGACACATTCTTCCATAATGGGAGAAGTGAGGACAGCAAGGTAAGTGGCACAAAATTCCACAGAAAGAATCCATTATATATTTCACCAATTCCAAAATAAGCCATAAATTACAACTGATTCAATGTTGGATAAATCATATTTGTACAAGTATTTCCAATATTTTGATAAACATCTAAAGCTGAAATTTAGGAGATCACAACTTAATGGAAGGTAGTCTCTTAAAAAATCCCTCACAATAGCTGTCTGACCGTCCCGATGTTGTCTGTCTGCTGCACCACTATCTGCCATGTGATGTCATGCACATGCGGTGTGGTGGGGCATGGGGTCAGCATCGTTATCAACTTTCCAGACCTTGGAGCCAGTAATTCTCTTTCAATTAGCTCCTCAATTGGCATCACAAGGCTGCGTGCATCACATTCCGATCCCATCAACGAAAAATTCCTGGCAGAGGGTCTGGTCAGGTTAGGATGGTGTGTGTGTGTGTGTGTGTGTGTGTGTGTGTGTGTGTGTGTGTGTGTGTGTGTGTGCGCATGCGTATTTCTTCTCCATACACTGTCTGCAGCAATTTGTCAATCAGGTGACACTGGCAAGGTTACACGTTACACCTAGAAACTATACTTTCTTTTCCATGGCTTACTCTCATTGGTCTGTCCACTGTTCATTCTCTAGCCAATTGAGGACAGCATTACGAACTTATGGCTTGCAATAAGTTTCCTTTGATACTTTGCTCATCTGTCACACAGATTCCCATAGAAATGCATTGTGATCTGAATTTTCATGTTTGACTGCCGTCTGTTTTCTGTCACCGCCAGATTGCTGTCAAATTGAGTCTTTAAGTGAAGTTGTTCTGCACTGTCACAGTAGTCAGACATTTCAGCGACAGACATTTCCTGTGTCCAAATGAAGGGTTTAAGGCTTTGAAAGCTTTGACAGATCTGCGAAGGCACCTGCTTGCTAACAGCTCATGAGGAGTTTCCAGGAAGACCTATTCCTGCCAGAATGATATGCCTTCCTTTCACACAAACTGCCACTGATGAACCTAACTGTATACAGTTCTTACACCAGTGAATGGAATCAAATCTCACACAGACAGAATTGCAATCAAAAGCTGAAATGTGTTTCTTGTTTTAATCTGTTTTGCACAAGAGAAGTACAACAACAACAAAAAAATAAGTCCCCAACTAACTAGTATGTTAACAGTATCAACCCCACTCTTCTGTATTGCAGCTGAAATAAACCATGTCAACTAAAAACAATTGTTGGGCCTTTTTTTGCACTTTCATGCAATGTAATAAGTAGCTCAGACAACTTCACATGTAGCTACTCAGTATCTTGCTCAGGACAGTATATAAACAGAAAGCATACTTCACATAACAAAATAACAATGCGCTGAGCATCATTTGCTGGAAATAAATTGTGTTGTAGAAAATCCTTCTAACATATACTCATAGAAATACAACTATTCCTACATCATCCCTGATAACAGTGTCACACTATGTAATAATTTTTCACAGGACTAAATGATTGAGTAGCACAAGCAAAGAGTGTATCAACTTACAGGTGATGCAGAAATGAATAACGTGTTCACATATTTTCATTACATGACTTAGAACTTTACTGAAATATTTTATTGTCACAACATCTCCTGTTCCACCATTCCCGGAACACCATCACACACTTATTCTTTGCCATAATTCTCCAATTCTGCTCTTTTTTATAATTTCCACTGCTCATTTCCACCAAGTTATTAACAGTGAGAGTTATTCTTTAATACATTATGCAACAGCGTGGAACAAATGTTTACTGTTAAAGTTTTGAGATTTACATTCTTGTTAGCTAATAACTTTCTGTTTGTGTCCTACAGTTTGTCTCCATATTACTCAGAAGCTTAAATTTTACTGAAATTCCTCAGTGGAAATACACACTAGTTGCCTTAAACATCTTAACTCACAGTATAATTGAGAGGCACATAAACAAATGGATAATGGGCAAATCCTTCTTCTGAGTTAATAGAATATACATATATGCAACTACATAGCTACATTATCCTGCCAGACTGCACTGTGGTGGCACTGCAGCTCTACTCAGGGGAGGGGTTGTGTTAATAGAGTGGACAAGAGAAGAAGGGAGGCTGGTAGTGAGTAGGAAAGTTGGGGAAGAACTGCCCACAAATAAGCATGGTTTTAGAAAGCACTGATCGTGTGAAACTCAGCTTGATCTTTTCTCACACAATATATGTGAACTAAGGATGTAGGGCAACAGGCTGATTAAATATTTCTAGATTTCAGGAAAGTATTTGACATGGTGCTCCACTGCAGACTGTTAACAAAAGTACAAGCATATGGAATAAGTTCACAGATATGTGAGTGGCTCAAAGACTTCTTAAGTAATGGAACCCATGATGCTGACCTTGACCGCCAGTGTTACATCAGAGACAAGAGTATCATTAGTAGTGCCCCAAGGAAGTATGATAGGACCACTGCTGTCCTCTATATATATAAATGATTTGGAGGACGGGGTGGGCACTGTTTGCTGATGATGCCGTGGTGTACAGTAAGGTGTCAAAGTTGAGTGACTGTAGGAAGATAAAAGATGAACTAGACAAAATTTCTAGTTGGTTTAATGAATGGCAATTAGCTTTAAATGTAGAAAAATGTAAGTTAATGTGGATGAGTAGAAAAATAAACCTGTAATGTTTGGAAACAGTATTAGTAGAATAACTTGGCATAATGTTGCAAAACAATATGAAATGGGAACAAGCATGTGAGGATTTTGGTAGGAAGCCAAATGGCTGACATCCATTTATTTGCAAAATTTTTCGAAAGTATGGTTCACCTGTAAAGGAGACTGCGTACAGGATGCTGGAGCAACCTATTCTTCAATACTGCTCTAGTGTTTGGGATCTGTACCAGGTTGGATTAAAGGACGACATTGACGCAATTCAGAGGCAGGCTGCTAGATTTGTTAATGTTAGGTCCAAACAACACATAACTGTTACAGAGATGCTTGAAGAACTCAAATGGGAATCCTTGGAGGGAAGGTGGTGTTCTTTTCAAGAAACACTATTGACAACATTTAGAGAAGCAGCATTTGAAGCTGACTGCTAAACGATTCTATTGCTGCCAACATACACTGAGCGCAAGGACCGCAGAGATAAGATACAAGAAGTCAGGACTCATATGGAAGCAAATAGACAGTCACTTTTCCCTTGCTCTATTTGTGAGTGGAACAAGAAAGGAAAAGACTAGTAAAGGAACAGAATACCCTCTGTCACACACCGTACAGTGGCTTGCAGAGTATATATGTAGATGTAGATGTATAGGAAAGGTGTCTCTTGGCTAGGAGGGAGAGGCCTCAATCTCTGCTAGTCCTTGGCACACATCCAAGTCCACTCCCCTATCTCATGACCGTAGCTTTAATCATACTGTACTCACAGCCTTCACTCCAAAGTCTCCCCTTCCTCAGTTCTATCTCCGCCTCCCAGTCTACAAATCAATGTAATTTTGTGCTGTGCATCACTTCCCCAGGCTATGGCCAAAAAAACTCAGATGTGCCAGTTGCCTCTCCCTTCCAACCCTAACTTCTATTCCGTGCCTCATTTCCTGCCTTGTGTATTCCAACCCAACAAAGCTATCACCCCAGGCAAGCTACAATGCCAGCACAAAATAGTCAGTCAGGACAACATTGCCATCAGAAGTATACAAGGTATAGTCAAAAAGTTTTAATTATCATCTTAAAAAAATCAAGCTGCTACCACTATGTTAAATCAGCAAATGAGTAAAAACTATTTGTTCAGGCTATCAACAACCATAATGGCTTCAAAATGTAGAATGACAGACAGAAAGCCAAAATACAGAATACCTTCCCATATCTGTGATTCCTCCTTTCAATGTTAAAATGAAAGATACTGAAATAAGTGACCATGAAATAGAAAATCAACTAAAATGGCCCAACAGAGGAAAGTTGAGCGTTGAGCAGAACTCATGGGATACCTATACAATTCTACACAGAGTATGCAAAGAACTTACTCTTCTTCTAGTAGCAATCTACTATAGTACACTGGAGGAAATAAATGTTTTTAGTGACTGGAGCAGATCATTCCCATTTTCAAGAAGGAGCATTGAACAATTGCACAAGACTATGGGCCTATATTGCTGATCTCAGTTTGTTGCTGAATTTTAGAACATGTTTTATGCTCACATACTATGCCCTTTCTGGATAATAAAACCTTGTATGTAGGAATCAACACAAATTTCACAAAAAATGATCATGTGGAACACAACTAGCCCTGTTCATTAATGAGGCCCAGAAGGCAGCAGATACCAGTGGTCCGCTTGATGCCATGTTCCTGGACTTTCAGAAAGTGTTGCATCCAGTTCTGCACTGTTGTCTAATGAACAAAATATGAGCACATGAAATGTAAGATCAGCTTTGTGACTGGAGTGAAGTGTCCCCAGCAGTAAGAACACAGTAAGTCATTCTTAATGAAGAGAAATCTTCAGACATGAAAGTAACTTCATGTGTACACCAAGGGAGTGTTATAGGACCATTACTTTTCACACCATGTATAACTGATCTACTGGGAAAGTTAGAAGTTCCTTGGTGCTGCTGTATACACAGAAACTGCAATGTTAAAAAACTGTAGCAAACTGCAAGAAAACTTGCAGAAGATTGACACTTGGTGTAGGGATTGGCAACAGACCCTCAATATAAACAAATGTAATGTACCGCATGTTAATGAGTGGAAGAGCCCGTTTGCTGTACAATTGTACAATTGCTCAATTGGTGAACCAGCACAGAGGCAGTGATATCCATTATGTACACGGCAGTATGCATATGGAGCGACTAAAAATGGAATGAACACACAAAACAAATTGGAGGAAAGGCAGAAGACAAAGTCATTAGAATAATCCTCAGGAAGGGTGTAATCCACCAATGAAAGAGGTAGCTAAGTAAACCCTCATTTGGCCAACAGCTTTATATTACTCATCAGTCTGGGATCCATTCCAGAAAGGACTGGTAGAGAAGCTCCATAGAAGAGCAGCATGTTTTGTCTCAAGTTTTGTTTGTTAAGAGTAAAAGCCTCGTACAGACGCTCAACCAACCTTTCAGGCTGTTGTTGCAAAAGAGGTGTTCTGCATCACAGCATGGTTTACTGTAAAAATTCCCTGAGTGTACTTCCCTAGAAGAGTCAATGTATAGCTCATGAAAAGATTATGCAGATAAAATTAGAGATATTCAAGCTCATGTGGGTTGTTACCATTAATCATTCTTCCCACACCTCATTTGTGATGTAAAAGAAAGTACCCTCTTGCAGAATACACAGGAAACTTTGTGTTGGTGTTAGCCCCTATCTACATATTCAACCTCAACACAACACATTTTTCTCAAAAATGGATGAGTTGGTAGGAATCTTGGTTGTAAAAATTGGTATACTGGCTGTACTGGAAACATTCCATGTTGAAAATCACCTTATCATCATTCTGGGAATGCCGGCCAAGAAGTGGTGCTTCATCTGACAAAAGCAGAAAATGTCACTGGGTGCCAGGTCATGAGAATACAAGGGCTGTAGCAAATTTTGATAGCCTGAAGAAGCATAATATGTAACTGTCCTGTGCAGAATGATCTAGGGTGTTGAGGAGCAAAAACATCCCCTTGGACAGCTTCCTGTTAACATGAGCAGACTTCCATAGTGTGTCTCAAAATACACCTTGCATCACCCACTGACAGGTGGATCTTTGCCTTTTTCAGCAGTGATAAGTCCACTTGTTTCCAATGCTTCTTTATTAACCCAGAGTGATTAGGCAGCTAAAGAAGTGATTTGCATTGCTGTAACTCAGCTGCAACATTCCCTCTGCTGCCTTAAAGAGCCTGTTCCTCAGTCTCTGAAGCTCACAGTCTTGAAAACAATATTGCAGAGACCACAGCCGTTGCATGGGGAGATGACAGCATGAATCCATTTTGCACAATGACCAAATCCACGTGCCCAGAAAGCTACCCCCGGCCAGAAGCAAGATGATGGCTGCACAGGTTGGCATCCCTGGCTGGGCTGAAGGAGATTCAGGAGTGTCTAGGATTGATGCCCATGGAGCAGTTCGGCAGGTCTGTTGTCACCGAACGGCATGAACTGATAAGTAGACAGAAAATGATCCAAGGTGACGTTGGACAGGGACCGGGTCACATACTGTTTCACTTGCACTTTGGATGTCCTAACCAATCTTTCTGCCTCACCACTGGACTGTGGGTGGAAGGGCAGGGCAAAAATGTGGTGAATTCTGCAGGCATTGCAGGAGGAGGAAAACTCCTGTGGCACAAACTGAATGCTACTATCAGAGACCAATGCTGCCAGAAGTCCTTTGATGGGAAAAAATTTCAACAGGGGTGCCAGAGCGGCAGAGGCCAGAGTTGGCGGGCAACAAACAAACATACAGGAACCGAGCGAATGAATCAATTACTATCGGCCAGTATGCATTACAGAAAGGGCTGTGGAGACGGTCCCAGGCCTGCAACAGTTGTGGCCACACAGACAACATTCCCCAGAGTGGGTGGGTGGAGAGGAGGGGGCAGCTTGCTGCGATGCACACTGTGAACATGCCATAACCAAAAGAGTGATGTTGCCATCCAAACCAGGCCAAAAAACATGATGGTGGGCCAATGCCTTGGTGCATGACACAAAGCTACCCAGTGATCAGCGTGGCGCAATTGCAGGATCTCCAAATGCAGAGCCGAGGGAACTGCTAAATGAGGAGCTGAACAGTCCATATCAAGGAGATCACCATTAATGACAGAGCAACAATGCCAAAACACACAGTAGTTATGGAGGGATCAAGTGCCCATGATGGAGGTGCCTCAGGCCAATCATGTTGTACACAATGTATCACTTCCTGTAAAATCTGATCAGTAGCACCAGCCTGCAAGAGCCGAGCACTAGTGATTGGATTGTTGAGAGCATTCATCAATGTGGAAACAGTACCTCCACCCAATCAAAAACTGGGTCCAGACTGAATGGAAGACAGCAGAGTGTATCAGAATTCACATGTTTAGCTGTGTGGCGGAAGCAAATCTTGTTGTACGTAGGGAGGAACACCGCCCAACGCTGAAGGCTTTGCCTGGCAACAAAACTGAGGGGTTAAACAGCAAAACTAATGGCTTGTGATTCGTGATGAATTGGGAATTTTACACCATACAGGAAAACATGAAACTTCTTTAGGGCATAAACAATGGTGAGAGCTTCTTTCTATATTTGTGAGCATCTAGTCTCAGCCGAACTAAGTGTCCCACACGTATGCAATAGGCTGCTTGGAGCCATCAGAATATTTATGGCTAACGCTGTCCCCAGCCCATGCATGGACACACAAGTTGCTAACACTAAATGTTGACCCGGATGATAGGTTATGAGGCAAGGTGCAGATTGTAATACAGACTTCAGTTTGGAAAATGCATTTCACACACCTGCGACACATGGAAATATGTCCCCTTATGCAGCTAGACATGTAACGGTTGTGCAACCGACGCTGTCCCCAGAAAAAAACTGATGATAATAAGCAGTCTTAACAAAAAGAAACAAACCTGGAGTTCCTTGACCAACATAGGACGTGGAAAAGCCACAACAGTAGAGACATTCTGATGAACGGGTTTGATACCAGCACAAGAGACCTTGACCCCAAGATAAGCAATAGAAGGCTGAAAGAAGCAGCACTTTTCCAAATTGCATTTTAGCCCAGCAGCCTGTAACACTGAAAACAGCATGCATAAGTTGTTAAGATGTTCAGCAGGGGAGGAGCCGGAGACCACAATATCATCGAGATAGTTGGCACAACCAGGCATAGACCTTGTGAGGTGTTCGAGAAACTGTTGAAAAATAGCCGGGGCACTGGCCGTGCCAAATGGTTACAGCAAGAATTGATACACACCAAAACACATGTTAAGGGGCTCTGTAAGGCCCTGTCTTTCCAATTTAAAATAGTGCTTATGAATTACATGTTTTATCAGAAAGTATTTCAGCTAGGAAGTTGAAATTTTTACAGGTTATTTATTGGAGTATTGGCTACAACTTAACACAAGGATTTTTAAAAAATTGAATTCAGTTGTTAGAGATTAATTTTTCTATTGTAATGAAAATTCACTATTTTTGGGTCTTTTTTGTTTATAAATATACAGGTATTTGTAAAAAATGCTACGATAATTTACGCAGAAGATACTGTGTAACATAACATTTCCTGAAAATTTGAAACAAATTGTTTTTGTAGATCCTGAGAAAAAATGTAATTAGTATGAAAAAAATAAAACTTTTGGGAATCGAGCATTCCGGATCCATAGGTTTATCTTCATCTTCTGCAAACTCCTCCTGCAGCTTCCTCTTTGTCCTCCTCCTGTTTACTCTGGCTTGTATTACTAGGCTATTTACAGCCCTATCAGCAGCCCGAACATGTTCCTTGTCTAATACAATTGCTCATACCAAGTTCAAACCTAACTCCATTCCCATATTTTGAAATACCTTTCACCTTAGAATGTTGCCACCACCGAATATAGCAAGAGCATTGTACACACCAAAGTAAAGTGTTTCTATTCCAACAAACACAGTTTTGGGGATTCTTGACCATAGAGCACTATTTACATTTTCAATAGTTCAGGTGCTACTAAGTCATGGAAAATAGGTTAATCACCTCCACTACCGCATCAGGCAGACTATGTTTATGAGTGTACTCTTCACTAGTTAGTAATCCCTTGTTGTACTTACACCAACTGTTTTCTCCTTTGGGACATAACTAATGGTGGAGACTTTCAACGGTTGAAAAAGTATAACGAAAAAGAGCCCAAACAGCCTTCTTCATTTCATCAGCAACATGAGTGTTTTGTCTAATAGCCATTCCATTATAGTTCCATATTTTGTTAATTATACTGTCAGTTAATCTTCCCTTCTCATCAAACCCTTTACTATCACTGAGTTTTTGTTTTTTGTACAAAGCTTTCGGTCGCCGAAGTCTTGATCCCATTCGTTTCTGTAAGCATCCAATACACTCATTTCTGCACTATATCATCATCACCATAGGGCTCCAGTTCTTGAATGTGCTTGAAACTTTTAGAATCGCCATCACCAAGGTAATTCAAATTGCACATTATCACACGCAACAGAATGTTGAAACATGCCATTTCCATTCCTCCACTACTGCCACTATAGTTAACTGTGCAATTATTTTCATGTGTACCTTTATTTTTTTGTGACTCATACAATATTTAGATATTATTACTACATCTAAAACTTTCCCTGTATATGTACTGGTGGCAGATACTACACCATGAAGATATGTGTGGCCCCATTTATGCCAGGTACCATTGAGTGCTGCAGCCAAGCCCCTATTACCACTGTTTTCTATTACTGCCTCTTCCACAGCTTTCTTCATAGACTCTGTACAGACATCATCTACTTTACACCCTATAAATCTATTATAGTTCATAAACTTGGTTGGGGGATCTAGAAGATTCATCATGCCATAGAAAACTGCACGTTGCAGTAACACCCTTACTAACTGTATGCAAGGCATAAACAAATCTTATGTTGGGTTCATAGATTTTGCTCCATTTTCTTCATTTGGAGTTACTGCAACACTGTTCCAAAGGGTGGTCATACATGAACACTTACCACACTTCAGTTCCATTTCACAGGCAAGTCCTATGTGATTTTTTTATAGGGAGTTCCACACCAAATTCACTACAATGAATGCATTTTAAAAAGTTTGAAAAAATTTCGTTGGGAACTGACATATCAAATATTTCATTCACATCCGATTCACCCATAAAACATTCGTACTTTTCACTAACTGAACCAAGCTTCCTCTGCGAAGTACTTACTTTCTCGCTTTCACTGCAATGGGCATGTGTACCAGCAAGCTTAGGTTCACACAATTGGTTATCATCTTTATTCTTTAATGCAATAGCACCTACCTTTGACTTTCCAATACTTCTGCTTTTCTTAAAAGCTTTCAGAGAATTTCTAGTCACTTTGCATTTACGCACAATTATTCATCAATACAACAATTTCTCTCACATCACTAAAATGTACATGATTAGCACACAGATTCATGAGTACAACACTTGACAGCAGTTTAAGTGCCACAGTGGATCATGTCCATGCCAAACATATTTCAACAGAACTTTAAAAATAGTTGTAGTCTTCTGAACTGAGTAAATTATATATCAACTGAAAGGGGAAAGTCTGTAGATTTTTAAAATGTAAAAAAAAGTAAAAACTGAACATTTCATGACTTTGAAAGTTTCTGGAGCCCCTTAACAACTAAGAGCCATTGAGAGTCACATCAACAGGAAGCAGCAAACTGGCAACACGGAGGTCAATCATGGAAAAATACTGAACACAAGCAAGCTTGGCAAAAAGTTTGTGAGGGTGCAGCAAGGTGTGGTGGCCCGGTGTAATGTTAAGCTCTCTCTATACAGCTTAAGCATTTTCGTGGACTTACTTGTTGAAGAATGCTGGTTCTGCTTTCTTGCAGCACCGATGTCTTCTGCTAGCACCAGATGCTTCTCCGAAGATTTCACTGCTAGGAAGGGGAAATTTTCACTCTCTCGCTCTCTCTCTTCTTATTTAAAAAAATATGCTACTCTTGGAATATCATTCAATGCACCAGAACATATTTATTTCCACTTTGTACAAAAAAAAACAACTAAACTTTATTATGTAAGCCCACACGTTACCGGGCACCCAGAATCAGTTAATTACACATTTTTTAACACAATTAATAGATAAGCTTTTATCTTGGCTGACTATCCGCGTCCAGTCCAAGTACTCTCAACAGCAGTTCAACGTCTAATAAACAGTCACTATCTCGAGCCACTCCATTTGTTTTTCAACAATACAAAGCTACATTACTCTTTGCAGCTGGCCACGGAGCTTCTGGGCTGTATTTAATTCTTCTTGGCAGGTCGCGCTGAACACTTGCCAGTGCCAACAAATTATATCCCTTCCAGTTTCGCCTGTACAAACAACTTCTGCAACCTCACACCACTACCACTATTCAATTTGAGTACGCGCAGCCCTCAAAACCTCAAATGATTGCACAATAGTAAGAACATCTGAAAGGGAGGGGTTTTCACACTGAAGGGCCTGCTCATGAATGTCACAATCAGGAACCAACCGAACGATTGCATCATGAAGCATTTGGACAGCACTTGACTCGTTATGTACATCACTGACAAAGTGACAATGACGGCTTAACTGTGAAGTTCAGCCGACCAAGTCTTATGGGAATGTACCAGTTTCTTGCGACACCAATAGAACTCTACTTATTTGGCAATGATGAGTGTCCACTTACAGTAGTATTTCAGAAGGTCACACATGTTATCAAAAGAGAGTTAAGACCAACCCTGCAGGAGGAGCCAGTTGGCAAAGAAGTTGACACACACGAGGTGATAACCAACACAAAAAGAAAGCAAGGCATAAGGCAACATCAGTAAATCCAAACACGTGAAAATGCTGTCACAACCATTTTTCAGAGGCTTCCCTTCTTCGACAGACTCACTGGCCAAAACAGAGGCAAGCATTTGCAACACCTGGATCTATGTTGCTTCATGGTGAACACCTCCTGCTGTTGACTGAGATGCTGGAATGCCGAAATAAGAACCCCTTGCTGATCAACCAAGCCAGCATAAAAACTCATCAGTAGCACTGTCAGATATCATAGATACAATGGAGGACTAACCAGGGACTGAAAACCGTGTGGAGGACAATCCCACACTCATCATCACTTGTGCTGTATCTTGGACACACAATACAACCAAGAAATGTTACTACAGCTTTATTGGACTGTGGCAGATTAACATACACTGAACACAGTAAGATAAGGCAAATGTATGCAAGCAATAAAAAATGATAACTGAGAGCGAGCGTAGTGCGGTAGGGTTTAAATGGGCATTCGCCCGTGGCGGGCTCTATCAGAAGTTCACAGTATTGCTCTTTCACGGTGCACTCTCGTGGATGACAACATAGTGCTAATGCACGCGGCTTTCAAGCGTGCACGCGCACATTACTTCAAATACTATAGTAATAGTATACACATATATTAGTATTCCACATAGCTTTAGTGACTCTTGTGACCTGTAGTTAATAGAATGTTACTGTTAACGTAGAGATATATTTTGTAAAAAGACTGTAAACAACCTTAAGTGATAAGTGTTTGAGCTGCCGCAGGAAAGTCAGTTCTAGGGTTCTATGCAGCAGTCGTGAGATTATATTGGGGGGAATGTAGTGGCATGGGAATTGGGGGAGTAAATGTGTCTCTTCTAAATATTGCGAAGTATATTCAAATGACAAGAAAAAAGCGAAACAGGAAGGGAAGATTAGAGTCCTCAAGGCTGAACTGGATAGTGCTATGGGAAACTGATGAAGTTAAGGGGGGAGAAGGGTGAAGAGAGTTGGGAAGTGGCGACAAGGAACAGGGGCCACAGAAAGAGAACAGTATCTGACAGTTTCATTATTGGCACAAACAACAGATTTGCCTTGCTACATCAGTTAACTAAGAGGCTCAAGTACATGTAAGCATAGTTAATACTTGACAGACTCACCAAGAAACCAACAGTTAAAAAAAAAAAGAAGAAGAAGAAGAAGAAGCAAGTAGGAGGAAATTCTGCTGCTAGGTAATAGCCTTGGAGGAGGTGTGGGCTAGAGCTTACAGCAAAAATTAGGTGACAGCTACCACGTTACAAGTTTTTTCAAGCCCAGTGCATGTCTTAGCCATGTGATATCTACATCTACATTTATACTCCGCAAGCCACCCAAAGGTGTGTGGCGGAGGGCATTTTACGTGCCACTGTCATTACCTCCCTTTCCTGTTCCAGTCGCGTATGGTTCGCGGGAAGAACGACTGTCTGAAAGCCTCCGTGCGCACTCTAATCTCTCTAATTTTACATTCGTGATCTCCTCGGGAGGTATAAGTAGGGGGAAGCAATATATTTGATACCTCATCCAGAAACGCACCCTCTCGAAACCTGGCGAGCAATCTACACCGCGATGCAGAGCGCCTCTCTTGCAGAGTCTGCCACTTGAGTTTGCTAAACATCTCCGTAACGCTATCATGGTTACCAAATAATCCTGTGATGAAATGCACCGCTCTTCTTTGGATCTTCTCTATCTCCTCCGTCAAACCGATCTGGTACGGATCCCACACTGATGAGCAATACTCAAGTATAGGTCAAACGAGAGTTTTGTAAGCCACCTCCTTTGTTGATGGACTACATTTTCTAAGCACTCTCCCAATGAATCTCAACCTGGTACCCGCCTTACCAACAATTAATTTTATATGATCATTCCACTTCAAATCGTTCCGCACACATACTCCCAGATATTTTACAGAAGTAACTGCTACCAGTGTTTGTTCCGCTATCATATAATCATACAATAAAGGATCCTTCTTTCTATGTATTCGCAATACATTACATTTGTCTATGTTAAGGGACAGTTGCCACTCCCTGCACCAAGTGCCTATCCGCTGCAGATCTTCCTGCATTTCGCTACAATTTTCTAATGCTGCAACTTCTATGTATACTACAGCATCATCCGCGAAAAGCCGCATGGAACTTCCGACACTATCTACTAGGTCATTTATATATACTGTGAAAAGCAATGGTCCCATAACACTCCCCTGTGGCACGCCAGAGGTTACTTTAACGTCTGTAGACGTCTCTCCATTGATAACAACATGCTGTGTTCTGTTTGCTAAAAACTCTTCAATCCAGCCACACAGCTGGTCTGATATTCTGTAGGCTCTTACTTTGTTTATCAGGCGACAGTGCGGAACTGTATCGAACGCCTTCCGGAAGTCAAGAAAAATAGCATCTACCTGGGAGCCTGTATCTAATATTTTCTGGGTCTCATGAACAAATAAAGCGAGTTGGGTCTCACACGATTGCTGTTTCCGGAATCCATGTTGATTCCTACATAGTAGATTCTGGGTTTCCAGAAACAACATGATACTCGAGCAAAAAACATGTTCTAAAATTCTACAACAGATCGACGTCAGAGATATAGGTCTATAGTTTTGCGCAACAGCTCGACGACCCTTCTTGAAGACTGGGACTACCTGTGCTCTTTTCCAATCATTTGGAACCCTCCGTTCCTCTAGAGACTTGCGGTACACGGCTGTTAGAAGGGGGGCAAGTTCTTTCGCGTACTCTGTGTAGAATCGAATTGGTATCCCGTCAGGTCCAGTGGACTTTCCTCTATTGAGTGATTCCAGTTGCTTTTCTATTCCTTGTACACTTATTTCGATGTCAGCCATTTTTTTGTTTGTGCGAGAATTTAGAGAAGGAATTGCAGTGCGGTCTTCCTCTGTGAAACAGCTTTGGAAAAAGGTGTTTAGTATTTCAGCTTTACGCGTGTCATCCTCTGTTTCAATGCCATCATCATCCCGGAGTGTCTGGATATGCTGTTTTGAACCACTTACTGATTTAACGTAAGACCAGAACTTCCTAGGATTTTCTGTCAAGTCGGTACATAGAATTTTACTTTCCAATTCAATGAACGCTTCACGCATAGCCCTCCTTACGCTAACTTTGACATCATTTAGCTTCTGTTTGTCTGAGAGGTTTTGGCTGCGTTTAAACTTGGAGTGAAGCTCTCTTTGCTTTCGCAGTAGTTTCCTAGCTTTGTTGTTGTACCACGGTGGGTTTTTCCCGTCTCTCACAGTTTTACTCAGCACGTACCTGTCTAAAACGCATTTTACGATTGCCTTGAACTTTTTCCATAAACACTCAACATTGTCAGTGTCGGAACAGAAATTTTCGTTTTGATCTGTTAGGTAGTCTGAAATCTGCCTTCTATTACTCTTGCTAAACAGATAAACCTTCCTCCCTTTTTTTATATTCCTATTAACTTCCATATTCAGGGATGCTGCAACGGCCTTATGATCACTGATTCCCTGTTCTGTACATACAGAGTCGAAAAGTTCGGGTCTGTTTGTTATCAGTAGGTCCAAGATGTTATCTCCACAAGTCGGTTCTCTGTTTAATTGCTCGAGGTAATTTTCGGATAGTGCACTCAGTATAATGTCACTCGATGCTCTGTCCCTACCACCCGTCCTAAACATCTGAGTGTCCCAGTCTATATCTGGTAAATTGAAATCTCCACCTAAGACTATAACATGCTGAGAAAATTTATGTGAAATGTATTCCAAATTTTCTCTCAGTTGTTCTGCCACTAATGCTGCTGAGTCGGGAGGTCGGTAAAAGGAGCCAATTATTAACCTAGCTCAGTTCTTGAGTGTAGCCTCCACCCATAATAATTCACAGGAACTATCCACTTCTACTTCACTACAGGATAAACTACTACTAACAGCGACGAACACTCCACCGCCGGTTGCATGCAATCTATCCTTTCTAAACACCGTCTGTACCTTTGTAAAAATTTCGGCAGAATTTATCTCTGGCTTAAGCCAGCTTTCTGTACCTATAACGATTTCAGCTTCGGTGCTTTCTATCAGCGCTTGAAGTTCTGGTACTTTACCAACGCAGCTTCAACAGTTGACAATTACAATTCCGATTGCTGCTTGGTCCCTGCATGTCCTGACTTTGCCCCGCACCCGTTGAGGCTGTTGCCCTTTCTGTACTTGCCCAAGGCCATCTAACCTAAAAAACCGCCCAGCCCACGCCACACAACCCCTGCTACCCGTGTAGCCGCTTGTTGCGTGTAGTGGACTCCTGACCTATCCAGCGGAACCCGAAACCCCACCACCCTATGGCGCAAGTCGAGGAATCTGCAGCCCACACGGTCGCAGAACCGTCTCAGCCTCTGATTCAGACTCTCCACTCGGCTCTGTACCAAAGGTCCGCAGTCAGTCCTGTCGACGATGCTGAAGATGGTGAGCTCTGCTTTCATTCCGCTAGCGAGACTGGCAGTCTTCACCAAACCAGATAGCCACCAGAAGCCAGAGAGGATTTCCTCCGATCCATAGCGACACACATCATTGGTGCCGACATGAGCGACCACCTGCAGATGGGTGCACCCTGTACCCTTCATGGCATCCGGAAGGACCCTTTCCACATCTGGAATGACTCCCCCCGGTATGCACACGGAGTGCACATTGGTTTTCTTCCCCTCTCTTGCTGCCATTTCCCTAAGGGGCCCTATTACGCGCCTAGAGTATGTAGGATGATTGTGCAAGGGGTTTCAAAGCAGGATCATGTTATGATAGTAGGTTGGACATGAAAACAGTACTGATAGTGATCAGGCTACAATATTGAGTGTGAGTTGTTAAAAATAACATCTGCAATGAACCATACAAATGATGGCATGGTTTCTGCTTTCATGAGGTATGATCAGCCCCAATTGAACAGCTCTGTCAAGAGGGTCAAAATGGAGTTAGATCAGCTGCCTTGGGTGGCTACTTTGTCAAGCATGGTTTTGGTTCCTGCCACAAGGCAAGGCCTGCATCTCAGTAGGAAAGTTCTTTTTTAGGCTACATCAGTGTCCAATGATTCAACATTGAACGAGGAGCTCAGACACGCAGGTACTAAACATGTTAAAATATCACAAGATTCTCATAAAAGTACATTGAAAAATAATGTTAGTATATTGGATCAGAATATTAGGGGATTAAAACACAAAGTAGATGAGCTTCTTGTTTGTTTAGAAGATTTAGAAACTGAGAGTGGAAAAGTGTACCATGTCTATATGGACATCATATAATCAGACATAAAAAAGGTAAATGTAGGTGGATATAAGCTTTCAGCACATCTGAGCAAAGACATTACGGAGAGAGGAGGAGCTGCCATTATGTTAAAAGTTATAACAGTGTGAAAAATTTAGAAACTAAAAAAACTGTGTAGAGCATCATACAGACGCATGTGCCTGTGAACTTAAACTAAATAAACGTACTTTTGTAACTGTAGCTGTGTATAGGTCCTCACTGGGAAATTTTCAGTTATTTCTGAAAAACTTGGATTCTTTTTTGTGTTATCTGTCAGACAGAGGGTAGCAAATTATTGTTTGTGGGAATTTCAATGCAGGTTTTCTGAAACAGTCTGATAGGAAGAATGTTCTTGAAGTACTACTTACTTCTTTCAATTTGCCAACAGTTATTGATTTTCCTACTCAGGTAGTACAGCAAAGGAGCACACTGATAGACAATATTTTCATAGAGCGAGACAAATTTAATCATATAAAAACTTTGGTCTTTCTGATCAAGATACACAGATGACATACAGTGGAACCTCGCTTAAGGTGCACCTCCCATAACATGCAATTCACATAACAAGAAAAACAAATTGTAAAAAAATGACTTGCTTAATGGACAATGTTTCACATAATGAGTGAGGATGATTTAGTGTGAAACCACCAGCCATTCATGCACAGTACGGGAAACATCCAACAATATGAACACCTTTCTCTGTTGGCAGCAGCACATGAACAATGTCTTTAGTACATACTGCAGTCTGGGTTTAGCACTCTTTCTGCTACCATCTTAGTGCAGATTGTGATCACACATTTTTCTAAACTCGTGTTCCCACAAGTGTTTTTTTCTTTATTTTATTTGTGCAAATTTTAATAACCTTCTTAGAAAAGTCCTCAAAGATAAAGCCGCAAGAAGAAGACTATAAGAGAAAGAAAATGACCTTAGAAATGAAACTCTAAAACACTGAAAAATGCATATGTGGTCTGAGCATTGCTGATTTAACACACACATACCCTCTGTCTGTGTCAACTATTTGCACTATCCTCAAGATAAGGACAAGATTAAGGAGACAGATGCTTCAAAAGGAGTGACAAGAGTATCTAAACAATGGCTTCGTATTCTGGACAATGTCAAACAATTGCTCCCTAAATGGATAAATGAAAAGCAATCGCAAGGTGACACTATTATTGAGAACATCATTTGTGAGAAGGCGTGAATGATTTTTGGCAACCTCGTTAAGAATGTGCCAGGAGCATTAGCATCTGAATAAGTGTTTAAGGGATGCCGGCGTGGTCTGAGAAGTTTAAGAGAAGAAATGGCATCCACAGAGTTGCGAGGCACAGAGAAGCAGCCAGCTTCAACACAAACGCAGTGGAGAACTTCACCAGCAACTTCAAGATGCTTGTTGATTCTGAGGGTTATCTGCCGCAACAGATTTTTAATTGTGATGAGATGGGTCTATTCTGCAAAAATATGCCAAATACACTCCTGGAAATTGAAATAAGAACACCGTGAATTCATTGTCCCAGGAAGGGGAAACTTTATTGACACATTCCTGGGGTCAGATACATCACATGATCACACTGACAGAACCACAGGCACATAGACACAGGCAACAGAGCATGCACAATGTCGGCACTAGTACAGTGTATATCCACCTTTCGCAGCAATGCAGGCTGCTATTCTCCCATGGAGACGATCGTAGAGATGCTGGATGTAGTCCTGTGGAACGGCTTGTCATGCCATTTCCACCTGGCGCCTCAGTTGGACCAGCGTTCGTGCTGGACGTGCAGACCGCGTGAGACGACGCTTCATCCAGTCCCAAACATGCTCAATGGGGGACAGATCCGGAGATCTTGCTGGCCAGGGTAGTTGACTTACACCTTCTAGAGCACGTTGGGTGGCACGGGATACATACGGACGTGCATTGTCCTGTTGGAACAGCAAGTTCCCTTGCCGGTCTAGGAATGGTAGAACGATGGGTTCGATGACGGTTTGGATGTACCGTGCACTATTCAGTGTCCCCTCGACGATCACCAGTGGTGTACGGCCAGTGTAGGAGATCGCTCCCCACACCATGATGCCGGGTGTTGGCCCTGTGTGCCTCGGTCGTATGCAGTCCTGATTGTGGCGCTCACTTGCACGGCGCCAAACACGCATACGGCCATCATTGGCACCAAGGCAGAAGCGACTCTCATCGCTGAAGACGACACGTCTCCATTCGTCCCTCCATTCACGCCTGTCGCGACACCACTGGAGGCGGGCTGCACGATGTTGGGGCGTGAGCGGAAGACGGCCTAACGGTGTGCAGGACCGTAGCCCAGCTTCATGGAGACGGTTGCGAATGGTCCTCGCCGATACCCCAGGAGCAACAGTGTCCCTAATTTGCTGGGAAGTGGCGGTGCGGTCCCCTACAGCACTGCGTAGGATCCTACGGTCTTGGCGTGCATCCATGCGTCGCTGCGGTCCGGTCCCAGGTCGACGGGCACGTGCACCTTCCGCCGACCACTGGCAAAAACAGCGATGTACTGTGGAGACCTCACGCCCCACGTGTTGAGCAATTCGGCGGTACGTCCACCCGGCCTCCCGCATGCCCACTATATGCCCTCGCTCAAAGTCCGTCCACTGCACATACGGTTCACGTCCACGCTGTCGCGGCATGCTACCAGTGTTAAAGACTGCGATGGAGCTCTGTATGCCACGGCAAACTGGCTGACACTGACGGCGGCGGTGCACAAATGCTGCGCAGCTAGCGCCATTCGACGGCCAACACCGCGGTTCCTGGTGTGTCCGCTGTGCCGTGCGTGTGATCATTGCTTGTACAGCCCTCTCGCAGTGTCCGGAGCAAGTATGGTGGGTCTGACACACCGGTGTCAATGTGTTCTTTTTTCCATTTCCAGGAGTGTAGTACCTTTATAACAGCAGAGGAGAATGCATTGCCCAGTCATCTTCCAATGAAAGACCGTCTCATATGGCTATTCTGTGTCAATGCAAGCAGCAATTTGAAAATTAAACCACTGTTTGCTTACCATTCAGAAAGTCCACAAGTCTTCAAAAAGTGTAAAGTCCAGAAAGCAGGTTAAATGTGATGTGGAGGTCCAACAACAAGGCTTGGGCGACATGTGATCTTTTTTGTGATTGGATCAATCAAATATTTGGTCCTTCAGTGAAAAAAATATTTGCTTGAGATGAATCTGCAACTCCATGTCTAGCTTGTTATGGACAATGCTACTGCCAATTCTCCAGGCCTACAAGACCACGTCCTTGAAGAATTTCAATTCATCATGATCCGATTTCTGCCTCCCAATACCACTCCGTTATTCCAGCCTATGGACCACAAGATTATTTCTAACTTTAAGAAGCTCTATGATAAATCACTCTTCGAGCATTGCTTTGAGTTGACTGAAGCTACCAATCACTCTCAGAGAGTTTTGAAATATCACTTCAGCATCATTGCCTGTGTGAAGATGATCAAAAAGGCATGAGAATGTGTTACCAAGAGAACTCTCACTTCAGCTTGGAAGAAGCTTTGGTTGGAGTGTGTTGTCGAGTCTGACTCTGAGGCATTTGAATCAGTATCCGATGCATTGGAATCAGTAACTGTGGAGCCTGTAGTCAATGAAATTGTGTCTTTGGTCAAGAGCATGCGACTAGAAGTGGATAACAATGATATTGATAAGCTTGTGGAAGATCAAAGCCAAGAAATGACCACCAAAAAGCTTAAGGAGTTGTAGTATGTTTCACAGCAGGAAGTTGTGGAGAGGAGGAGGAGGAGGAGGAGGCAGTAACAACAAAGCAGCAATCTTCTGGCACAATAAGAGAAATACTGAAAGCATGGGAATCAGTTGCACAGCACACTGAAAACCATCACTCCAATACAGCAGTGTCTACACATACTACAAATTTATTTGACAATAATGTTGTGTCACATTTTTGTCAAGTGTTGAAGCATTGGCAGAAACAAATGACTATAGACAGCTTCCTAATAAAAAGGAATTAGTAATGTACCATGAATAATAAAATACATAATACTGTATGTATACTTTACTTTGAATAAATGGCATGAATAAGATAACACTTTTTAGTACTTTTTCTTCATGGAATGCATTATTGTATTTTACATTAATTTATACGGGATTAACAATCACTTAATGTGTGTTTTGCACTACGAGTAAGATTCTGAAATGAATTATGCCTGCTATGCAAGGTTCCACTGTAGCTCCATATAACATTGCATAACAGTCCTCCAAAATAGTGTGTTCAATTAATGATTTGAGGCATAAGGGGAACCTGATGCTAATTTAAAATTTAATGTATTTCTTGGTAGCTTTGTGAGTATATTTGAAAACACTTTCCTAACAAAACAGTGTAAAATAACTGTCAGAAACTATCTAAAAAGTCGTGGCTTACTAAT
Source organism: Schistocerca serialis cubense (assembly GCF_023864345.2). Taxonomy (NCBI): domain Eukaryota; kingdom Metazoa; phylum Arthropoda; class Insecta; order Orthoptera; family Acrididae; genus Schistocerca; species Schistocerca serialis. Next base: position 482,743,182 of record NC_064642.1, on the reverse strand, counting down.
GGGATAAAACTATCTCAAAAGGGAAATGTACATAATAGCTAGAGGGAGAATAATCCAGAATCAGTCAAACATTATAAAAACTACAGCACTGTATTAATAAAAGGGAAAACAGGGCAACTGAGAGCACAGGAAAACTGTATTTCTATCAGACTCAATGAAAAGTTTGTTGACAAATAGAAGAATAAAATATTTTTAATAATCTTTTTTCAAGTGTTGTAGATAAAACAGGAACCTGTTGTTTATTAGTAAATGCAAGGAAGTATATGGAGAAGGCAATACCTAAGCAATTCGATAAAACTGAAATTCAACCCAACTCTCCTATTGAAATTAGGAAAATGATAAATTCACTCAAAAGTAAAAGCTCTCAAGGAATTGATGGCATTTACAGCAGAGTACTAAAAGCTTGTTCCCAAGAGATAAGTAAGATTCTCAGCCATGTATGTAGTAGCTCACTGTTATAGGCCATTTTTCCAGATAGACTGAAATATGCTATTGTTAAATTATTGCATAAAAAGGGGGATAGGTTTGATGCTAACAATTACTGCCCAATACACCTCTGTCCGCAGCTCGTGGTCTAGTGGCTAGCGTTGCTATCTCAGGATCATGGGGTCCCGAGTTCGATGTGTGGCCGGGTTGGGGATTTTCTCTGCCGATTCTCTCTGCCCGGGGACTGGGTGTTTGTGTCATCATCATCATCATCATCATCATCATCATCATCATCCGTGCAGTGGCTAAATTGGATTGTGTAAAAATTGGACTGTGTAAAAATTGGGTCTTTGTGTGAGTGCCGATGACCGCGGAGTTGAGCTCCCTAGAAACCAAACATCAGCACCCATACACTTCTGACAGCTTTATTCAAAATTCTTGAAAGAGTGGTGTATTTAAGAGTTGCTTCATATATCTATAAAATAAAGTACCAACAAAATGTCGATTTGATTTTCAGAAAGGCTTTTCAAGGGAAAATGCTATGTTTTTTTCACTGATAAAATATTAAATTCTCTGAATAACTGATCATCATTCATTGAGATTTTTGTGATATCTCGAGGGTTTTGAGTGTGTGAAACACGAAATTCTTCTAGATAAGCTTCGGTATGTGAGTGGAGCAGTTCACAAATCATTCAATACATAATTAACTGGAAGACTGCAGAAGGTTGAAATTAACAGTGCAGATAGGCTTCTAACTAGGGATGATATCAAGAACAGTGACAAACAAGGTTCAGTCGTGGGTCCCTTATTGTTCTTAAGATATATTACCAACTTGCCATTCTATATTCATGAAGATGCAAAGCTACTTCTTTTGCTGAAAATACAAGCATAGTAATTGCACCCAATAAACAAGAATTAGCTGAGGAAATTGCTAAAATGCTAATAGAAAGGATGAGTTTCACTGTTATGGGTTAAATCCGACTTTGGCACAGAAAGGGGAGAATTATGCTGCCACAAAAATGAACTGGGTGAATTTTGTTGCCACAAAAGTCTTTGGTTATTTATGAAACAGCATTAAAAGTCTGACAGATAGCCTACCAGCATTTAAAAATAAGGAACAAGTATTAATGTAATATAATGTGGTGTATAAACAGCGATCTCTAGTACCAAAGATCATTTCATATAAGTTACCACAGCCAAAGATATTACAAGATGATATCATAACATGAAGTCAGGTCTAGTGAGAAACAAACTATACACAAACGCTAGCCTTGACTAAAAATAACAAATAGTCACCTGGAAAATAAACAGTCGCCTGATACTCCAAAACAGTCACATGTTCAGTACTTTCTATTAAAAATAGTCATAGTGGTCTTAAGTAAAAAAAATATTAGCATTTTAATTGCATGTGGCAGCCCTGCCCAGTAATGGAGGAAAGTGCAGGAGCTATAAATTGTAGAGAGAGATCAAAGCTTGACTACAGTAAACATGTTCAAGGCTACACAGTTTGCAGCAGTTACACAAAGATGACGAGACATGTACAGAATAGATTAGCATGAAGTGCAGCATGCAGCATTAGTCATCATCAGACTGAAGACCACAACAAGATCACACTAATTCCCACAATTATTAAGTTGAGAAGATTAGCACCAAATGTAATTAATTATTAGTGTACTTTACAGAGGTAGCCTTCAGTGGCTGCTCCTGCCAGTTACTGTATAATTTGATGCATTCTCATCCTTAAAAACACTCTTTCATGATGGGCTATGCACAATGAAATGTGAATGAATAATCTAATTAACAAATCATCCTGAAATGATCAAGAACATTACAGAAATTTTCAGTAAAAGTAGCAGAATAGTTTTTGAAGAGTTCAATGAGTTATTTTTGGACTGCATCTTTAGCTGTAGTATAAATGAAAAATATATTTAAAGAACAATGTTTCAAAAAACTAAATATTCATTATTTTGTCAAATCTACATCACTGTTTGTTATTCAAGAAGATAAAGCGTACAAATTTCACATCAAAATAAAAAATATATAAAACCTTTATTCATCATTGTACAGATTTATAATCTTACTCAGTAGTTCACTGGACACACCACTTTTTATATTCACATCAAACATCAAATTTATCAATACAAACATTCATCCCTTCTTCCTCATATTCATCTCTCATTACAAGTGTAGTATTAAATTCTGGATCCTTTGTCAGCAGTGTGCCACCATACCATGCATACATGATAGGACTACAAAAGAAAATAAAAGGTAACTTTAGTAATGCTTCAGAAATTATTATCAGCATACAGTCATTGCCTGAAAATATACGAAACATTCACCATTAATGAAACAAAGAGAGAAATGAATACATACATAAATAAATAAATCTGAACATTTTTTTATATTACATATCCCTTCCAGATATCTAAAACATTTGTTTCTCAAATATTGTTTGTGTTTCACTACAACCTGCTAGTAAAGTGAATGGGAAACTCATTAACTCAAGGAGAACAAAGTCAGTGGTTCACTTTCATTTGGGCAATGGTTCAGAAAACGTTTAACAGTTTTGAACATAACGGATGATGTGTGTAAGAGTGTGAAATCAATGGCAAACAGTATGGCATGGGCAAGATTGTTTAGAAGTATGAGAAAATCATATACTAGGATTTTTGCAGCATCTAAACAAATTTCTACTACTACAACTACTATTTTGGTTGGATCTAGAAAGAAGGAAGATTAGGCTAGCTCAGTTGGCAAAGCAAGGGGAAAGAGATCAGAAATCACATCTTCCAAAGGACTGTCTCAACATCCATCTTAAACGTGTTAGTGAAAAAGATGGAAAAAAAATAAATCAGAATTACCAGGCAGGAATTTGGACCCCACTCAACCTGAGAGAAAGACCAGAACTTCAATGGTTGTGCAACTCCACTCACTACTTTGAAACTTGTGATGATCAGTGGAATTTATTTGATTAGATGTGCTGCTTGTGAAGTTGTTGTTGTTGTTGTGGTCTTCAGTCCTGAGACTGGTTTGATGCAGCTCTCCATGCTACTCTATCCTGTGCAAGCTTCTTCATCTCCCAGTACCTACTGCAACCTACATCATTCTGAATCTGCTTAGTGTATTCATCTCTTGGTCTCCCTCTACGATTTTTACCCTTCACAGTGCCCTCCAATGCTAAATTTGTGATCCCTTGATGCCTCAAAACATGTCCTACCAACCGATCCCTTCTTCTAGTCAAGTTGTGCCACAAACTTCTCTTCTCTTGTGAAGTTACAATGTACAAACCCTGGGAGGAAGACTCCAAATCTCATGTGTAGTGAAAGTCACATCAAGATCATGGTTATTGTAAGTAGTATACAGTCTCATTGTGAAAGTGAGACTGTGTACTACACATTATATTCTGACCACTGCTGCTGTTCCATGTCACTATGGCAAATATTACCCTAGTTATTGCGCTGCTGAATATAAAACAAGATCTGGAACACAGTTCTGCCAATTACAAGCATAGATCGGAGCCTACACACATTCACCCTTACTCAAGGCAGCTGGAAGGAATGAACCATATAACAAGAAAACTTGTTGAAGAGAAACATATGAAAGAACAATTATTTTTGAGATCAAAAAGACAACAAAAAGTTTTTACTGTTATATGAGGAGATCAGCAGGATCTATCATTACATAAGTAAACTGCCATCCTGATAGCAGTGAGCAATGTTAGCAGACACATTCCACATCAGATGAAGAAATGCCACATCTTAAATCTAGTAGTTCTTTTAGTTTCGTATTAGTGTATTGCTGTTATCTCATAAATGCAAGGTCTCTGCAGTGCAGTTGTAAAGATTGCTGTTCTGGTTTCCACATGAGTTTTGAATATAGTCTGACAATGTTACAAGGGAGACAGAAATGGAGAAATAATTTCTTGGTATACGTTTTTTTTATTACTGCCCATTTACACATCTGCCAGGACTATAAAATTAATAGTGTCAGGACACTTAAGCTTTGCAAGATGATTCAATAAAATTACAAAAAGTCTCATGTAACTGGTTATGCTGTGATTTACATCATCATCTTACTGACTGAAAGCCTGGAATGTCATCACAATGCCAGCTCCCCCCCCCCCCCCCCCCCCCCCAACACACATATTGCTTTCAATACAATCAAGGTCTTCATAAAAAGCAGCGATAAAAGTTTTTTTAGACTTAACATATGTAAAATAAATAAACAAAACAGTAAATGATTTTTGCTGGAAATGCAGCTTCAAAACAAACTGAAGAAAAAGTGGAATTTCAAATTTTTCAACTTACTCTGAAGGAAGTGTGACTTTAACATCGTAGTCAATAGGAGCTAGACAACGAACTTCCTGCTCCACACGTTCCCGAAATCCTGGGAACAGTGTACATCCACCGGTCAGCAGAATGTTGTTGTAAAGATGGGGATGTGTTTCTGGTGGGCAAGAAGATATACTATGCACAATAGCTTCTGGAATACCCATCTGGGTTATACCAACATCAGATGGGTGGAATAGAAGCTCAGGCACAGCAAATCGTTCATTGGTTAAACGGAGACATTGCTGTTGGAAATAAATGAATAATTGTGAATATCCAGAAAAATATTTTCATGAATACCAATATTAATTTCAATAGCAGATAAATTACAGCATTAAATGCGGAATGCAAATAACAAATTTAAGTTGATCTATTTTTACAGTTGATTTCAACAGGAAAATGAGTGTGCTCATCTATTTTTAATTAATAATAAACAATGTAGCAACAATTCTGTTGCCTAATAAGCTTATCTATCTTTTCAGTCCATCTTACTGCATCACACCAAACAAGTGAAAATGTCTGACACACATGCACCAACTTCTCTAAGGGTATATCACTATAAATATGTCAGCCAAAAATTTCTTTAAGTATTAGTGACACATCTCCTTGTCTCAAGTCTAATTTCACCTCCTTTGCCTCCACATACACTTTCTTGCCTGGACCACCATCATGTGGCAATGTCACAAGGTGCATAGATATTCTGTCAGCTCTTGTGGCACACCACATGGCAAATAAATTTTAGCCAACATTTTATATAAAGAAATATGTACAACAGATACATAAGACAAAAATGTTGTTTTATCAACATAGCATTTTCTTATCATGTACATCAGGATAGCTCTTACATGGTACCTTAAGAAAAATAATTTGACTCTCTCCCCTTCCTCCCCTCACTTTGATTCCATTTCATGATAAAATCAGTTTGTGTGGAATTTAGGCTGAGTAGGATACAGGGTAGGGGTGCCAATGCGTCTTCAAAATTGGGAAAACCAGAAAAATAAAAATCATCAAATTCATAAAATATTAATTCTGCCAGACAAATTCATTACCTATTACAAGTGGGCTATTTACTTTACTCTTCTGAAGTGGATGTGTTTTCATATCATAGGTCACATCGGTCAAGTACGTGATGGGTCACAGACAGAGAGTACTAATGTGACACAAGCCACTCTTTTTCAGAATCCAACCCAGATCATCTGTCATCTTTTGCTCTTGAGGAAAGGTAGCAGCCATACCAAATACAATGCCCTTGAAATAACTAGAAGCAATCTGCCATCTGACACAAAAAAATGTTAACAGATTTCTTTTACAATTTCTGGGCATGTAAATTAACAGTGTGTTAAGACATTAAGTTAGCTGTCACAGAAATGATGATTTGTTGGTAAAAGCGTGAATTCCAGAGTAGAAAGTGAGAAACTGCATTCCAAAATTAGAAAATTTGTAACAACACTGGAAACAATGAAAAAAAAAACATGGTGAATTGTTAAAATTAACTGTGATCTTTCTTGGAAAAGCACCACCTTGTGGAGCATCTTTCCATACTCCAGAGACAATCCACCATGTAAAAAGTGAATGGATAAAGCTGTAAGGCTTTGTGCCGATCTTTCAGCCAAAGCAAACTATCTGGATTTCACCATTTTTTCAAAATTTCATATACTGTATATCAGACTGTTGATTATGCTGTTTCTTGTCTGGCTTCAAATTGACTGAAAAAATAATTTATGTTATCTGTCACCTGAATCTACTGTCCTGGCATCAGCTCATTCTAATTTGTCATCCGAATCAAAACTGAAAACAGACTATGCATTCAATAGTGAGGCAGAATATCACACAAAAATATTAAAAGAGTTCAAGTAAGAACTGATTATATCCTAGAAATTTTTGATAAAAGGTTTGAACTATTTGTTTTCAACAAAACAAGACTAAATTTTGCCAGAATTGACTTGAGTGACATACTCCTTATGACAGTAGCCACATGCAAAATTGTACGAAAATTAAATGCCAGGCTGAGACTCATTGGAAGAATCATAGGCAATGTAATTCATCTAAAAATAAATAGCTTACAAAACAATCTATCAACCAATTCTTGAGTACTGTTCATTTGTCTGAGACCCTTAACAAGTAGGATTAATAGGAGAGGTAGAGAAGATCCAATGACAAGTGATACACTTCATCATGGCATCGTTTAGTAGGTGTGAGAACATTACAGAGAGCCTTAAAAAAAACTCCAGTGGCATTTGTTACAAGGGTAATGTTGTTTGTCATGAGAGAGTTACTTTTGAAATTATAAGGATGTACATTCGAAGAATAGTCAGATACATTACTTCCTCCCACATCTCTTGAGAAATTACCACAATGAGAAAATCTGAGAAATTAGAGCTCATATGGAAGCTTATTGACAGTCATTCTTCCCTCACACCATTTGTGAATGCAAAAGGAAGGGAGAAAGTGATAGTGGTACCAGCAATACCCTCTGCACACACGATAAGGAAACTAAACTCTGGCTGAACATGCCATGAAGGCCCAACAGTACTGACCAGCTGCAATGTCATCCTCCACCCACAGGTGTCAATGGATGCAAATATGGAGGTGCATGTGGTTAGCACACAGCTCTCACAGTCATATATCACATTACGAGACCACACACCTTAAGGAGGCTTGAGAAATATAGATGCACATGTAGAAAATGAATACTTCATCAATAATCTACATCTAGTTAATAAATTAATAAACCAGAAGTTGTAAATGATCTAGCTAGAGAGGTACCAAGCTAATGGAGGACCACAATAAATTATTTAAAAAAAAAACTAGGAAAAGAAGCAGTATATGCTTGAGGTAGTACTGAAGTGTCACCATGTGTTTCCAGAACATAAAAAAAAACTTTACTCACAAATAAGCATTTTAACAAAAAACGTGATTTCTTCATACTTATCTCTCAAATTTTGCATCTAGTAGTGTCATAGATTTTATTATTACAGCTAATGCAGCATATTAATAATTAAGTTTAAAGTAACTTAATAAAGTTCTTGATTAATAAATTACTTCTGACATTAAAAAGTGATATTTTTAGTTTTTTCCCCTAATATAGATAATGACACAACAATTTTTTCATGCAGCACAACCAAACAAGGGGTAGTGCAAAGAAACAAATAACCCTTTACACACCTACCCCCAAGATCGGGAGGGCCTGGTACGACTTCATACTATTTGTTCCCTGGAGCTAGAATGTAATTGCAGCCTGAAATGAACGATCGTGAGGGCTACTTTGGTTCATGTGGTACTGCCGAACGCCACTAGATCACAGCTCCGTCCACTCTGCTGTTTTGGCGGGCTTCTTTGTCTTCCAGTGTCGTTGCGTGATGTGTAGCGGGTTTGTCTTGCCTGCAGCAGTTGTGTTTGCGTGTGATTCTGAGGAATTGTTTGGATTCAGTCTGTTTCTGGACATCTCAAAGAATTTGTGTATTATTGAAACATGCATTTTGCGTGATTATTGTGGCTGTGGTGCTCGAAAGTGTCTCCACCATCACAATCGTGAGGGTTAGGCGTTGCTGCAGTTTTCACTTATTGAGGTTAGTTTTACTCAACTACTTTTTGTCGCATTCTTGCATGCTGATTAATGCAATGTATATGATGTAATGTATTGGAACATTTTTAGATAATGAAGAGACTTACTGAGGAAGATATTTTGAAGTTGCTGGATGCATCAGACTTAGAAGTAAGTGATGAAGACAATTCTAAAGATTTGTTTGTGCCAGAAAATATTGGTGCATCGAGTTCTGATTCTGCTACAGATGAAATGAAATACCAGTTCAAACTCCATCAGAATCATCAAGAAATAATAATCAACTGGAAGCAGACACTCTCAGTTCTCCACAATTTATAAAGAAGAAAAACCTATCAGGCGGAAAATATCTGTGGAAGAAGAAATTATTTAAAGCTAAGCATCACCCAAGACCACTGGACTTTTCTAGACTGCAGGTAAAATATATGCCTTCTCTCTGAGTTACTGTAATATATTTTGTTCTGTAAATGAAAATTGGGTCCATTGTAAGCTGTTTGTTCTGCTTTCAAATCAATTTTCTTTTCAGTTTCCAGATCCATTGCGTACTCCTCTCCAGTATTTTACCACATATTTTACAGATGAATTCTTTAAGATTGCTGAAGAACATACAAATCTGTATACTCTGCGGAAGCATGGAAAAAGCATTAAAACAGATGCAACAGAACTTAAGAAATTTATAGCTGCCAACCTGATTATGGGTTGCATCAAACTTCCTCGATTCAGATTATACTGGAGCACTGAGTATGGCTATACTCCAGTTTCGAGCATCAGGTCAAGAGACGGGTTTGTGGCACTCAGAAATGCTTTTCACGTGGTTGATGCTTCCTCTGCCCCAGATAATAGTAATAAAGTGTGGAAAGTACAGCCAGTTCTTGATGCAGTAAGAAATGTGTGCCTGAGTCTTCTACGGGATCATGTTACTTATTCAGATGACGAACAAATGATATACCATTTACGGGTCGCTGCCCACTGAGGCAGTTTGTAAAAAACAAACCTCGACCAGTTGGATTAAAGAACTTTGTACTTACTACATCAGCAGGTCTTGTATTAGACTTTGAAATATATCAAGGTGATTCAACTCCTCTACAGACTAAGGAGTTTGGATTAGGCCCTTCTGTGATATTAAGACTGGCACAAACTTTGCCTCAAGAAAGCTTCATCTACTCTAATAGATATTTTACATCATTGCCTTTACTGGAGAAACTGACTGAAATGAAGCTCTATGGAAGTGGAACAATAATGGCCAACAGACTAAAGGGCTTGCCTCTCACTGATGCAAGCAAGATGGTTCATGGACAGAGTATACAACATGTTGTTGAAAACTGTGATTTAGTAGTTGTAGAGTGGAAAGACAGCAACAAAGTAATTATGGCTTCAAACTGCTGTGGCTCCACACCGACTGAGCCTGTGCAACGTTGGTCCAAAATTGATTACAAACACATTGAAGTCGACTGTCCTTCTGTGGTGCGCAAATATACTCAAAACATGGGTGGAGTTGACGTTTGTGACCAGCAGATGGAATGCTACAGAACCTGGTCCAGAAGTATGAAATGGACATGGAAAGTAATTTTGCACATTGTGGACCTTGCTGTGGTAAATGCATGGAACCAATACACGAGAAGCATCAAAGGGAATAATATTCCAAGAAAAGAACAGAAAGATTTGCTCCACTTCAAATTGGAGGTAATGGATAATTTGCAATACCACATTATTTTATGTTTACATTAATGTTATTTGATATTGTGTTATTTGATATAGATATTTGAATTTATGTTATTTGATATTATTATATGTTTCTAGGTAGCAGAAGGACTGCTTGCAGTTCCACCTGAGGATATAAGGGTATTAAGTGACAGTGAGACTGAACAAGAAGGAGATGCACTTCCTGCGGCCAAAAGGTCTAAATTCTTTAATCAACCTGCAAAGCTTCCATGCAGTGACAATCGCTATGATGGATATGAACATTTTCCAATTTCTGATGATATTCCAGCACCACACACTTGCAGATACGAGTCATGCAAAAGTCGCAGCAAAAAGCGGTGCGAAAAGTGTAATGTATACTTGTGCCTGTCGAAGGACAAGACATGTTTTAAGGACTTTCATGTTCCTCCCAAATAGAAACAAAGAAGACAAACATCCATTTAAAACAGCTACAAGAGTTTTGTACATTTTTGTATAGTTTTACAAACACAATAAATGTTGTGTTCTCTAAAGTATTTTGTATTAGTATTTACCTGAGCCTCACGATCGTGACAGTACGCCCCCCTCCCCCCCCCCCCCCCCAAATTTTGAACTCCAGAAGTTTTTTCTTATTTTTCTAGTAACATTTAAAGCTAAACAAATATGGAAAAGCATTGGGAAATGAAATCACTTTTTAAAAAATCTTCAGGTCATAAAGGGATAAAAGTTGAAAAAATATGAGCCAGTATAATGTATGTAACCATGAGTTCTACCGTAGCAACATTAAGATGAATTAACTAACTGCCGCTACATATAGAAAATGTGCGCTTTTTTGGTTAACATTCAAGGCAGTTTCAATGAAGAAAAATATTCCAAATGTATCTTCTCATTCTAATAAAGTATCCTGACTTCTTGTCGCAGGCTACTACATTTCTCACTTCAGTGTTGCAATAAATCCTCTCTACATTTAACTGACCTTGAGCCGAGAAAACACCATTTAAGTGGGTGTGCCCAGAACAACATACTGCTAAAGCAAGAACAAACACAATTTATGAAATATAGTAATTTATAGAAAAACACTTAAGATACAATCGAGTGCAGGTTGTGCACAGCAATGAACACGTTAATTGGACTAACACGTGGACAAAAACCTCACCCTCACTCATCACCAAGTTTACTATAGCAAGAAAAAAATGTGACTTATGGAATGTAGTAGTTTACAGAGAAACATGTAAGACACAATGAAGTACAAGTTGTGCATAGCACTGACCATACACTGATCACACTGACTGGACTACAGTGATACAGGTTACAGAATTGGCCGAACACTCGTTTGTGTTCATTCACTTAAATAATACTTTTTCTTTGGCAGCTCACCAGAGGAGAGCTGGGGGCTGACCTTAGTGGTCTCAATAAGGCTGCGTTCACAGTGGCACCGACAACAGTTTCACACTCAGTCGCCAGAGGTTGACTGATAAGATCAGCCAACAGCATGGTCATAGTGCATCATTTCTCCTTTGGCAGTTTTTGACAGGATCAATGAGGTTAGGTTACGTTAGAATATATTCTATGTACGAAGGACGTTAGATTTTAACCTCTTGGGGGAGGGGGGGGGGGGGGGGGGGAGATTTCACGCTGCTTCTGTGCTTGGATGTGAGTGCTGCATAGTGGCTTCTGCTATTAAAGAGAAACTGAATTCATTTGAATGAGCTTTCCTGTCTTGTAAAGAACATGGCAAGTACTATACAGTCTGTCATCAGTTATCATAATAACCAGGCAAGTTTTATGAATATATAAGAAGACAGGAGAAATACTCAAGATAATTTGTGGTGACCTTGAAAAGGAGGTTATAAACTCTTCCATTTCACTGCATTTATTCAAAGTTGTGCAGACGTATATGAACTAACCTTCAATGACTATCATTTAGCACATGAGTGATAAACAAGCATATAATGTAGCATAAGACAGCCCAAAAACCTAAAGCACTTAAAGTGGAAATACATATCATACACAACATCTGCAAACCACTTCATATTAACAGAATCACTACCCTACTGACATAAAATGCCAGTAAGCAGTAATAATAATTTGTAGACAACCAATGATAAACTACCGCAAAAAAGATCCATTGCAGTAGCTATAAGCATATAAGATACACCAGCCTTTTCACTTGAACAAATTAATTGCCTATGCCTATGCCTAAAATTTCCAATAAAGATTTTGCCTATTTGAGGTTTCAAATAAACCTGTGATTTGAGTTCACAGACTCCTTACTATATCCCGATTACGATATTTTCATTCTCAGGATGCCACAAAGTCACTCTTTCTTAGACTAACTTATCAGTTTCTTATGCTTCATATTTTGCATGCAAAAACATTGGTCAATTTGACCAAAGAAAACAAACTGATTTGAATTTCACCAATTGTTGTCCATAGTGTGTACGTTCAGGATATAAGATCAGCCATAGTGTGACCGCACACATAGTGTCACATTGATTTGAAAACATCAGTCGTCTATGGCCAATGTCGGTCGTCGGTGGTATCTACCGATATCAGAGCCAGTGCGACCACAGCATAAGTGGAGCTATGAACTACACAGATGCACAATCTCTGAAATTGCATGTGTCATCAATGAAGGTACATCACGACTTTTACAGGAGTGGGAAAACTACATATGCACAGTATAGAAAAAATGCACTCGTACAAAATAAGTGCTGGTACTCTGGAGGGGGGAAGAAAGGGTTCCGAGGTGTGGCCCCAGGGTTTTTCCAGCCAACCGTGCTGCACAAAAGAGATCCAACTAAGTACACGATCTGCAGTGACAGTCAATGCTATCACGGCACTAGTGGTGGGAAAACCACTGACTGCATTATGGTTCTCAATATCTAAATAGAAACAAAGCAACTTATCCTGATCGAATGCCAGGTCCGGCCCGATCGGAAGATGAGATAAGGCATTGGCATTGGTATCTTGCGCCGTCAACTGGTAATGGGTTTGATGATGATAACGAGAGAGGAAGAGAGCCCACTGCTGCAAACGATGTGCTGCCTTGTCCAGCACAGAAGTTGAAGGGTTAAAAAGAGCAAAGACCAGCTTGTGATCCGTGACTGAATGGGTCTTAGAACCATACAAGAAGACATGAAATTTTTTGAGGGCGAACTCAGTCACTAAGCCTCGTTTTCAATCTGATAATACTGCTCCTGAGCAGGAGTTAAGTCTTAGGAGTGTAAGCAATGGGTTGTTCAGAGCTGTCCACGTATTTGCGCCCCAACACCATGCCAAGACCAATCTAAGACGGCTCTGTAGCCAACATGAGATGCTGACCTGGCTGAAAAGTGGCCAGGCACATGGCAGATTGAGGCACAGTGAATGCTTGGTTATAAGCTGGGGACCAAACAAAAGGCACATTTTTACACAAATGCACATGCAGGGGCAGAGCAACAATGGATGTGTCCAGTAAAAACTTATGGTAGTACACAACTTTATCTAGAAATGCCTGCAGATCCTTAATGGAGCAACAAAGTTTCACTTGCGTCAACATGGTCACACAGTGGCTTGATCCCTGTGTGAGAAACCTCAAAACCTAGAAACCAAGTTGACAGCTGAAAAAGTGGAGACTTGGCAAGATAGCACTTGAGACCCACAGACTGCAAAATAAAAAATAACCATCAGAGATTGCTAAGCTGGTCTTTGGTGGAAAACTCAAAACAACAGTATCATCGAGGCAATTGATGCAGCTGGGTACAGAGGCTGTCAGCTGTCCTAAAAAACACTGAAAAATTGTGGGCGCACTAGCAAGGCCCAAAGGCAAGCACTGATACTGGAAAAGGCCGAAAGGTGTATTGACAAACATTAGGTGCCTAGTGGCCTCATCCAAGAGGAGCTGGAAGTATGCTTCTATCAAATCAACTTTGGAAAAGTAGTGGCTGCCTGTCAGTTTTGTGAGCAAATTATCAGGTGGGTATGTATGCATCACAGACTGTGCATTAATCGTGAAACTGAAGTCGCCGCAGATGTGAAGCTTAACCACTGGCTTTGCAACGATGACCAGGGATGCAGCCCACTCACCGGAAGAAACAGGTTGAATGACATCAAGAGATGGCAAACAGTCCAATTTGACCTCGTCATGCCACAAAACAACTAGGGCAGGTGGACTCTCATGGTAAGGTCAGCCTGAAACGTAATAGCACAACCAAAGCTAGAGGAAAACAAAGATGAAAACTCAGAGCAGAGGGATTCCAGTTGCTGATACGGAACTTCATCTGATACAAAATTTACCTCATTGGCAATGGAGAAACCGGAAGCTTTAAACACATCTAACCCAAATAGGTTTGCAGTATGGGAAAGACCCATAACAAGGGAGGTGAGAGGCTCAAATGGTTCAAATAGCTCTGAGCACTATGGGACTTCACATCTACGGTCATCAGTCCCCTAGAACTTAGAACTACTTAAACCTAACTAACCTAAGGACATCACACAACACCCAGTCATCACGAGGCAGAGAAAATCCCTGACCCCGCCGGGAATCGAACCCGGAAACCTGGGCGCGGGAAGCGAGAACGCTACTGCAGGACCACGAGCTGTGGAGAAGGTGAGAGGGTGAACAACATATTTTAGGAGACAGGAGTGGAGAACCAACCTAGGATCGAAATCTGCAGCTTATTGTAGCTAACCAACTTCCATGAAAACTGTGTGAAAGGACTGGAGATCAAGTGCATGTATATTTGTGCATTTACTTAAGTCACAGCAGCTCCTGTATCCACTTGCATTTTTAGCAGTTTATTAAACACACACCAGTCAATAAACAATTTTTTTGGGAAATAGTCATTGCAGAGATACTGTTTATGTCCAACAGTACTACTGTGTGAGCCACATTTGACGAGGAGTTACACACCAATGCAATGTGGCCTTTCTTTTGATACCTGTTGCAAACTGCCCATTGCTTAGGGCACACAGCAGGCTCGTGTTGGACAAATCAGTAAGGGCAAGATGAAAGAGGGGCATGCTGCCACTGCTGTGATGCATCCTGTTACTGCTGTGGCCACAATAATCGACAGGGCCCCATGTGACACTGAGTCGAAAGTTGTACTGCTCCAACTTCCCTGTCATCCTGAACACATGCCACGTGCCTAACAGGGACTGACTGAGCAACTTTTAACATCTCCCCTCACACAGCAATCTGATCACCTGAGTCCCATGACACTTCAAAGGACTGTGCTATATTGAGCACATCTGTAGGCATTAGATTCTCACATTGAGTGCTTTTCCACTGACTTCCCTGTCTGGGGCCAGACGAAAAACAATATCACACTCCATGTCATCAGCGTACGACTCATGATGGGAACTTGTGACAAATTTATGACAACACATCAACCCATGTAATTCTGTAGCCTGAGCTTTGTAAGATTTTTTTGGGCATTTCTGACAATGGTAGCACATGTTGCAATGACATGTGTTGTGGCACAGTAATACGTTGAGAGCAGCTTGCACATTTCATCGAATTATAAGCTGGCTGGTTCTTGCAAAGGTGCAACTTGGCACAATAACTGAAAAATGCATGATGAAGGCCAGGAAAGAAAGAAAGCCCAACACAGATTTGCATTGTCCATGTGAAAAACCCAGAAATTTTGATGTAACCGTGTCTCGTAGGAGTCCCAATCTACAGCTGATCCATCATATGGTGGAAAGGGCACAGCTGCCCTGATAGGAGAGTAACCTGCCATGAACACAACACAGATGTTACTTGATTTAGGGCGGTGGTGAGAGCCTGCTGTTGTTTCGCAAAACCTTGCTGTTGGGTAATGATACATTGGAGTATTTCTTCCGTGTCGATGTTCATAGGGTGACTTAGCACTGACAAACACATGGAGAAAACCTAGCTCCCATTCATCGACAGGCTTACTATAGCAAGAAAAAATGTGATTCACTGAACACAGAAACATGTAAGATACAATGAAGTACAGGTTATGCATAGCACTGAACACACACTGAATGCATTTCTTGGACAACAAGAACACAGGTTACAGAATAGGTCGGGTGCTCATTTGCAATCACTTTAATAATACTGTTTCTGTGGCAGCTCACCAGAGCATGCCAAGGAGCCGACCCAGGTTGCCTCTACAAGCAGGCCTTTGTACTACAGGGTGTATCAAAAAGAATTATCCAATAAAAAAAAATCGTAACTATTATGTTATTTCAGATGGGGTGCATGAACAACATTCTGTTGGAAAGAGCAAACTCTCAAGTTTTATATGGGTCCTGCTATGTAGCAGCAGTGTGTGCCCACTTCAGTTCTAATAAAAATAATATCAGGGCAACACAGAGCATTTTGTGTTTTACGTTTTGTGCAGTCCAGGTCAGTATAAACTGTTCAGCATGACTTTCTTACTAGGCATGGTGTGGATACTCCTACAGCACAGAGCATTAGACAATGGCATGAACAATTCTGATAAACAGGTTGATTGTGTAAAGGCAAATCCCTGGGCCATCCTGAGTGTGTGATACAGATGTCGAATGCATCTGGCATAGTTTCACAAGGAGTCTACACAGATCCATTCGCCCTGCAGCTCGACAGCTCAATATGCCCCCAGTGTTCATCTGGCGTGTGTTGCGTCAACATTTACAAACAAAACCACACAAAATTCAGCTACTGCAAGCTCTTCGTGAAGGCGACAAACAACAATGTGTAGAGCTCTATAATTTTGTTCTTGGCAAGATGGAGGATGACAGTTTTCTACCATGCTTAGTGTTTAGTGACAAGGCAAAATGCCATTTAAATGGAAAGGTGAACCATCACAATGGAGAATATGGATTACGGAACAACTACATGAAGTTGTACAACATGAGAGGGACACTCCAAAATTTAATGTGTTTTGAGCAGTTTCACAAGAAAAGGTGTATGGTCCATTTCTCTTTGCTGAGAACAGTGTTACAGGAAGCTCTTATCTTGATACAGTATGTAATCAAAAGTATCCGGACACCTGGCTGAAAATGACAAGTTCATAGCGCCCTCCATCGGTAATGCTGGAATTCAATATGGTGTTGGCCCACCCTTAGTCTTGATGACAGCTCCTGCTCTCACAGGCATACATTCAGTCAGGTGCTGGAAGGTTTCTTGGGGAATGGCAGCCCATTCTTCATGGAGTGCTGCACTGAGGAGAGGTATCGATGTCAGTCAGTGAGGCCTGGCATGAAGTCGGCGTTCCAAAACATCCCAAGGATGTTCTATAGTATTCAGGTCAGGACTCTGTGCAGGCCAGTCCATTACAGGGATGTTATTGTCATGTAACCACTCTGTCACAGGCCGTGCATTATGTACAGGCACTTGATCATGTTGAAAGATGCAGTCACCATCCCCGAATTGCTCTCCAACAGTGGGAAGCAAGAACGTGTTTAAAACATCAATATAGACCTGTGCTGTGATAGTGCCATGCAAAACAACAAGGAATGCAAGCCCCCTCCATGAAAATCACAACCACATCATAACACCACCACCACCGAATTTTACTGTCGGCACTACACACCACTACACATGCTGGCAGCTGACATTTACCGGGCATTTGGCATACCCACACCCTGCCATCTGTTCGCCACGTTGTGTACCATCATTCGTCACGCCAAATAACATTTTTCCACTGTTCAATCATCCAATGTTTACACTCTTTACACCAAGTAAGGTGTCCTTTGGCATTTACTGACGTGATGTCTGGCTTATGAGCAGCCGCTTGACCATGAAATCCAAGTTTTCTCACCTCCCAACTAATTTCCATAGTACTTGCAGTGGATCCTGATGCAATCTGGAATTCCTGTGTGATGGTCTAGATAGACGTCTGCCTATTACACATAAGGACCCTCTTCAACTGTCGGCGGTCTCTGTCAATCAACAGACGAGGTCGGTCTGTATGCTTTTGTGCTGCACGTGTCCCTTCACGTTTCCACTTCACTATCAGTGGACCTAGGGATGTTTAGGTGTGTGGAAATCAGACATACAGACGTATGACACAAGTGACACCCAATCACATGACCACATTTGAAGTCCGTGAGTTCCGAAATGTGTTTGTAATCTCAGTTGTTACAAATATCTGTCTGTTTTTTCGGAAACATCACAATTTCTGAGTTGGTAGTTACGGGGTAGACCTATAGTTCAGATTGGCTGTGAATGAAATGAAATACCAACTACTTTGATTTATGAATGAGCAATGTGACTGGCTACCCACATCCGCCTTATCTCCATTCCCCCTTTTGATTCATCCTGTTCAATCCTTATTTTTCATAATATGAACCATTAACAGCAGCAGGGCATAGTGGGAAACACACAGATAACATTAGTGGAATTTTATCAGACCTCAAGTTGAACTGTAGATCTCCATATTTGACTAACAGGAACCAGTGAAAGAAGGTAAAGAATATGCTACACCTGAAGAAATACAGCCTCTGTCTTACAACTCCTGGAATTTTAATCATTCTTCATTAGTGTGACATCTATTGTATTGGATAGACCATACATACATTCGCAGGAGAGCTTCTGTAAAGTTTGGAAGATAGGAGACAAGATACTGGCAGAAGTAAGGCTGTGAGGACCGGGCGTGAGTCGTACTTTGGTAGCTCAGGTGCTAGAGCACTTGCCCGCGAAAGGCAAAAGTCCCGAGTTCGAGTCTCGGTCGGGCATACAGTTTTAATCTGCCAGAAAGTTTCATATCAGCGCACACTCCGCTGCAGAGTGAAAATCTCATTCTGCATACATACATTGTCAGGATGTTGTATGTAACACCAATGCCACATTAAACACGGAGATTTTGAAAAATCAGCAGCTGTTGAGTACTTCCTCATTTACAAGCATACAATTATGTTTAACAATATTCTACACACAAAGACACCAATGAGACCTGATTATGTGATAGTACCTTTACCTAATACAGCAGTTACACCCATTTTGGTGCATGGAAGTGGAGACTTGATCCTCCGAGAAATATTCAAAGTGCTTCACTTTCCAACCCAAAAGACGTGAAGAGCAGAACATTCTTAAGTCTGTTTACAGTAGCCAGTTGGTGAATCCTATGGTAGTGATCCACAAACCAAATCACTAACTGCTCATATGTGTAGAACTGGAAATTAACATTAGAGGAATGATTTTTTAAAATCAAGCTTGTTGTCATGCATGACCTGTTGAAACAGTTTTGTCAAAAACTTTGATATTTGCTGTGGTTATAGGTAACTCAAAACTGTCATTGTCAGTAAATAGTTTAAACAAAAATGATCATGACAAATTATTACTAAATATACATGATAATCCCATCATCAAAACACAGGAACATCAAGAAAAAAGTAAAAAGTAAGAATACAATTTCACTTATGTACAGCATATGTCTCAATATTTCAAACAAAGTCAGGGATGTTCAAAGACAGACCCTCAATTTTGGCCTATAAATTTCATGTAACAGGAAAGTTATCAGCTGAAAATTGAAGGGGAGACTTCACAACTACTGAAGATAAGGAAGTTACAAAAGCTATGAAGAAGGATATAAAAACACGCAGGTGTAAAGAGTGCCACAACTCAAGGATAAAGTCCAAAAGATGATATTTACCATTCAAGCTGAACACAATCAAACTGGAAAAATGCTGCCAAAAAAAGAAGACATTCTTTCACCCACTGAATACTATGACATCACCAAGATACTAAATAAAGATTTGGAAATAAAGAATCACCCATCGGATGCACTAAAAGTTCTAAGATCTAAGATGCCTTTCAAAGTAACTGTTCAACAAATGATTGCTTATGAAAAGTCAAAGAAAAATACATTGTCATCAGTTTAAGAAACTTATAATGGAAGTCCTGTAGAGGTTGAAGTACAGAAATCTAGAACTTGGGAACCTGGACATGAGGAAAGCAGCCACCTGAGGAAAGAATAATATTG
The DNA here is from genome assembly GCF_023864345.2 of Schistocerca serialis cubense. NCBI lineage: Eukaryota > Metazoa > Arthropoda > Insecta > Orthoptera > Acrididae > Schistocerca > Schistocerca serialis. The sequence continues at coordinate 482,723,272 of NC_064642.1, read as the reverse complement.
TCAGCAAGGAGAAGAAAAACAATGGTTCAAAACACACAAGGCATTTTAATAGAGATGCCAGAAGGAGCAGAAGAGTTTTAGAAAGACATTATTCAATGTGATGAATAGATCTACTATTTAGTATTGGTGTAGCCAATATTTTGTATTGTATTTCAGTAATGTTTATTGTTACTTTGCACTTTTGCTTATCAAACATTTATAGAAAAATTATGATACTAAAGTGTTATATTGTAGTACATTTGTACTTCTCCACTAAATGAAGAATAAAGTAGCCTTCTTTGTAACTAATGTAAACATAAAAAAGAAACAATAAAAAATCACTCTGAATGTCTCCCTTAAAACCCACTTCCTTTCGTCTTTCCCTCTCCTTCCCTCTTTCCTGATGAGGCAACAGTTTGTTGCGAAAGCTGGAATTTTGTGTGTATGTATGTGTTTGTTTGTGTTTCTATCGACCTGCCAGCGCTTTCGCATGGTAAGTCACATCATCTTTGTTTTTTTATATACACACACAAACAAACACAAACATAATTCAAGCTTTCGCAACAAACTTCTGCCTCATCAGGAAAGAGGGAAGGAGAGGGAAAGACGGAAGGAAGTGGGTTTTAAGGGTGAGGGTAAGGAGTCATTCCAATCCCGGGAGCGGAAAGACTTACCTTAGGGGGAAAAAAGGACAGGTATACACTCGCGCGCGCACACACACACATATCCATCCACACATACAGACACAAGCAGACATATTTTAAATATGTCTGCTTGTGTCTGTATGTGTGGATGGATATGAGTGTGTGTGCGCGAGTGTATACCTGTCCTTTTAATATTTTAAATATGTCCGCTTGTGTCTGTATGTGTGGATGGATATGAGTGTGTGTGCGCGAGTGTATACCTGTCCTTTTTATATTTTAAATATGTCTGCTTGTGTCTGTATGTGTGGATGGATATGTGTGTGTGTGCGCGAGTGTATACCTGTCCTTTTTTCCCCCTAAGGTAAGTCTTTCCGCTCCCGGGATTGGAATGACTCCTTACCCTCACCCTTAAAACCCACTTCCTTCCGTCTTTCCCTCTCCTTCCCTCTTTCCTGATGAGGCAACAGTTTGTTGCAGAAGCTTGAATTATGTTTGTGTTTGTTTGTGTGTCTATCGACCTGCCAGCGCTTTCGTTCGGTAAGTCACCTCATCTTTGTATATAAAAACAAAGATGATATGACTTACCAAATGAAAGTGCTGGCAGGTCAACAGACACACAAACAAACACAAACATTCACACAAAATTCAAGCTTTCGCAACAAACTGTTGCCTCATCAGGAAAGAGGGAAGGAGAGGGAAAGACGAAAGGATGTGGGTTTTAAGGGAGAGGGTAAGGAGTCATTCCAATCCCGGGAGCGGAAAGACTTACCTTAGGGGGAAAAAGGGACGGGTATACACTCACACACACACACACATATCCATCCACACATATACAGACACAAGCAGACATATTTAAAGACAAAGAGTTTGGGCAGAGATGTCAGTCGAGGCAGAAGTGCAGAGGCAAAGATGTTGTTGAATGACAGGTGAGGTATGAGTGGCGGCAACTTGAAATTAGCGGAGATTGAGGCCTGGTGGATAACGGGAAGAGAGGATATATTGAAGAGCAAGTTCCCATCTCTGGAGTTCGGATAGGTTGGTGTTAGTGGGAAGTATCCAGATAACCCGGACGGTGTAACACTGTGCCAAGATGTGCTGGCTGTGCACCAAGGCATGTTTAGCCACAGGGTGATCCTCATTACAAACAAACACTGCCTGCCTATGTCCATTCATGCGAATGGACAGTTTGTTGCTGGTCATTCCCACATAGAATGCGTCACAGTGTAGGCAGGTCAGTTGGTAGATCACGTGGGTGCTTTCACACGTGGCTCTGCCTTTGATCGTGTACACCTTCCGGGTTACAGGACAGGAATAGGTGGTGGTGGGAGGGTGCATGGGACAGGTTTTACACTGGGGGCGGTTACAAGGGTAGGAGCCAGAGGGTAGGGAAGGTGGTTTGGGGATTTCATAGGGATGAACTAGGAGGTTACGAAGGTTAGGTGGACGGCGGAAAGACACTCTTGGTGGAGTGGGGAGGATTTCATGAAGGATGGATCTCATTTCTGGGCAGGATTTGAGGAAGTCGTATCCCTTCTGGAGAGCCACATTCAGAATCTGATCCAGTCCCGGAAAGTATCCTGTCACAAGTGGGGCACTTTTGTGGTTCTTCTGTGGGAGGTTCTGGGTTTGAGAGGATGAGGAAGTGGCTCTGGTTATTTGCTTCCGTACCAGATCGGGAGGATAGTTGCGGGATGCGAAAGCTGTTGTCAGGTGGTTGGTGTAATGCTTCAGGGATTCCGGACTGGAGCAGATTCGTTTGCCACAAAGACCTAGGCTGTAGGGAAGGGACCGTTTGATGTGGAATGGGTGGCAGCTGTCGTAATGGAGGTACTGTTGCTTGTTGGTGGGTTTGATGTGGACGGACATGTGAAGCTGGCCATTGGACAGGTGGAGGTCAACATCAAGGAAAGTGGCATGGGATTTGGAGTAGGACCAGGTGAATCTGATGGAACCAAAGGAGTTGAGGTTGGAGAGGAAATTCTGGAGTTCTTCTTCACTGTGAGTCCAGATCATGAAGATGTCATCAATAAATCTGTACCAAAGTTTGGGTTGGCAGGCTTGGGTAACCAAGAAGGCTTCCTCTAAGCGACCCATGAATAGGTTGGCGTACGAAGAGGCCATCCTGGTACCCATGGCTGTTCCCTTTAATTGTTGGTATGTCTGGCCTTCAAAAGTGAAGAAGTTGTGGGTCAGGATGAAGCTGGCTAAGGTAATGAGGAAAGAGGTTTTAGGTAGGGTGGCAGGTGATCGGCGTGAAAGGAAGTGCTCCATCGCAGCGAGGCCCTGGACGTGCGGGATATTTGTGTATAAGGAAGTGGCATCAATGGTTACAAGGATGGTTTCTGGGGGTAACGGATTGGGTAAGGATTCCAGGCGTTCGAGAAAGTGGTTGGTGTCTTTGATGAAGGATGGGAGACTGCACGTAATGGGTTAAAGGTGTTGATCTACGTAGGCAGAGATACGTTCTGTGGGGGCTTGGTAACCAGCTACAATGGGACGGCCAGGACGATTGGGTTTGTGAATTTTAGGAAGAAGGTAGAAGGTAGGGGTGCGGGGTGTCGGTGGGGTCAGGAGGTTGATGGAGTCAGGTGAAAGGTTTTGTAGGGGGCCTAAGGTTCTGAGGATTCCCTGAAGCTCCGCCTGGACATCAGGAATGGGATTACCTTGGCAAACTTTGTATGTGGTGTTGTCTGAAAGCTGACGCAGTCCCTCAGCCACATACTCCCGACGATCAAGTACCACGGTCGTGGAACCCTTGTCCGCCGGAAGAATGATGATGGACCGGTCAGCCTTCAGATCACGGATAGCCTGGGCTTCAGCAGTGGTGATGTTGGGAGTAGAATTAAGGTTTTTTAAGAAGGATTGAGAGGCAAGGCTGGAAGTCAGAAATTCCTGGAAGGTTTGGAGAGGGTGATTTTGAGGAAGAGGAGGTGGGTCCCGCTGTGACGGAGGACGGAACTGTTCCAGGCAGGGTTCAATTTGGATAGTGTCTTGGGGAGTTGGATCATTAGGGGTAGGATTAGGATCATTTTTCTTCGTGGCAAAGTGATACTTCCAGCAGAGAGTACGAGCGTAGGACAGTAAATCTTTGACGAGGGCTGTTTGGTTGAATCTGAGAGTGGGGCTGAGGCCTTTGGATAGGACAGAGGTTTCAGATTGGGAGAGAGGTTTGGAGGAAAGGTTAACTACTGAATTAGGGTGTTGTGGTGCCAGATTGTGTTGCTTGGAATTTTGAGGTTTTGGAGGGAGTGGAGCTGGAAGTGGGAGACTGAGTAGATAGGCGAGACTGGGTTTGTGTGCAATGAGAGGTGGTTGAGGTTTGCTGGATCAAAGGCAGAGCCACGTGTGAAAGCACCCACGTGATCTACCAACTGACCTGCCTACACTGTGACGCATTCTATGTGGGAATGACCAGCAACAAATTGTCCATTCGCATGAATGGACATAGGCAGACAGTGTTTGTTGGTAATGAGGATCACCCTGTGGCTAAACATGCCTTGGTGCACGGCCAGCACATCTTGGCACAGTGTTACACCATCCGGGTTATCTGGATACTTCCCACTAACACCAACCTATCCGAACTCCGGAGATGGGAACTTGCTCTTCAATATATCCTCTATTCCCGTTATCCACCAGGCCTCAATCTCCGCTAATTTCAAGTTGCCGCCACTCATACCTCACCTGTCATTCAACAACATCTTTGCCTCTGCACTTCTGCCTCGACTGACATCTCTGCCCAAACTCTTTGTCTTTAAATATGTCTGCTTGTGTCTGTATATGTGTGGATGGATATGTGTGTGTGTGCGCGAGTGTATACCCGTCCTTTTTTCCCCCTAAGGTAAGTCTTTCCACTCCCGGGATTGGAATGACTCCTTACCCTCTCCCTTAAAACCCACATCCTTTCGTCTTTCCCTCTCCTTCCCTCTTTCCTGATGAGGCAACAGTTTGTTGCGAAAGCTTGAATTTTGTGTGTATGTTTGTGTGTCTGTCGACCTGCCAGCACTTTCATTTGGTAAGTCACATCATCTTTGTTTTTAGATATATATTTCCTATGTGGAATGTTTCCCTCTATTATAACCATATATATATATATATAAAGGAAAAGCTTAAAGAAGGCAAACATACAATGAGAATCATGCCCACAAAAACAGTGTAAATGTAAAATTATCTCATTTATGTAATTAGTATTTTGGTATGAGATGTAAAAAATTAATATCCTACAATATTTACTTTTTTCTGTTTATCGACTTCCCAAAAATGCTTGTTTATTCTTAAAACACACCCTACTTCTTGACCAGAGGGGCTAGCCACCAAGGAACAACATTTATAGAATTCATGTCTACTCTCTGAAACATTACAGTCCAATGGACGAAATTCAACCTGAGTAATGTGGACTAAAATGCAACCTGTGTAATGTAGATTAAAGTGCAGCCTGTGCAGATGTGCATTTTTTCAACCACAGGTTAAATACTTCAGCCACAATCTAAGCTGAGAGGGTTTAAATTCCACTCGATAGCATGATGAGGCTATAACCAAGTTATCTAAACATATCAAACAATGGAAACTCCAGGATGGAATGTAACAATAGTATGAAATGGATAGTTGCTACTCGCAATATAGCAGGGATTCTGAGTCAGTTAGACATAACAAAATTGTCAGGAAGTGAACTTTCGGCCAACACGGATTTCGTCAAGTACACACACACACACACACACACACACACACACACACACACACACACACACACATCACGTCTGGCCTCAGGGGGCAGGAACTGTGGCTGTGGTCTTTTGTGTGTGTGTGTGTGTGTGTGTGTGTGTGTGTGTGTGTGAGACAAAGTCCTTGTTGGCTGAAAGCTCACTTATTGACAGTCCTTTTGTGTGCCTATCTGTGACTCAGCATCTCCGTTATATGGTGAGTAGCGACTATCCTTTTCATAATATTGTTATCTAAATCTATTAACCTCAAAGTACAACAGTCTAATAAGCGAAAGTTCCAATCCAACATGTCAAAACTTGCCCTGAAATTTTTTATTCAGTAAGAATGCACCAAAAGAGTCACAATTTCAAAATTTTAGCTGCTCAGACACGCTGCAAGTCTTTTTTTTTATGTTGAAAAGTGCCAAATTTGTATCTCTCCAGGCCGTTGAAGTAGTGCACCTTCCTACCATAGCTGCAGCAGACAGAGTGTGCATAACATGGCAGCACATACCCTTGATGACAGTAAATAAGTAAAATACAGGGCTATTACAAATGATTGAAGCGATTTCATAAATTCACTGTAGCTCCATTTATTGACATATGGTCACGACACATTACAGATACATAGAAAAACTCATAAAGTTTTGTTCGGTTGAAGCCGCACTTCAGGTTTCTGCCGCCAAAGCGCTCGAGAGCGCAGTGAGACAAAATGGCGACAGGAGCCGAGAAAGCGTACGTCGTGCTTGAAATGCACTCACATCAGTCGGTCAGAACAGTGCAACGACACTTCAGGACGAAGTTCAACAAAGATCCACCAACTGCTAACTCCATTCGGCGATGGTATGCGCAGTTTAAAGCTTCTGGATGCCTCTGCAAGGGGAAATCAACGGGTCGGCCTGCAGTGAGCGAAGAAACGGTTGAAAGCGTGCGGGCAAGTTTCACGCGTAGCCTGCGGAAGTCGACGAATAAAGCAAGCAGGGAGCTAAACGTACCACAGCCAACGGTTTGAAAAATCTTACGGAAAAGGTTAAAGCAGAAGCCTTACCGTTTACAATTGCTACAAGCCCTGACACCTGATGAAAAAGTCAAACGCTTTGAATTTTCGGCGCAGTTGCAACAGCTCATGGAAGAGGATGCGTTCAGTGCGAAACTTGTTTTCAGTGATGAAGCAACATTTTTTCTTAATGGTGAAGTGAACAGACACAATGTGCGAATCTGGGCGGTAGAGAATCCTCACGCATTCGTGCAGCAAATTCGCAATTCACCAAAAGTTAACGTGTTTTGTGCAATCTAACGGTTTAAAGTTTACGGCCCCTTTTTCTTCTGCGAAAAAAACGTTACAGGACACTTGTATCTGGACATGCTGGAAAATTGGCTCATGCCACAACTGGAGACCGACAGCGCCGACTTCATCTTTCAACAGGATGGTGCTCCACCGCACTTCCATCATGATGTTCGGCATTTCTTAAACAGGAGATTGGAAAACCGATGGATCGGTCGTGGTGGAGATCATGATCAGCAATTCGTGTCATGGCCTCCACGCTCTCCCGACTTAACCCCATGTGATTTCTTTCTGTGGGGTTATGTGAAAGATTCAGTGTTTAAACCTCCTCTACCAAGAAACGTGCCAGAACTGCGAGCTCGCATCAATGATGGTTTCGAACTCATTGATGGGGACATGCTGCGCCGAGTGTGGGAGGAACTTGATTATCGACTTGATGTCTGCCGAATCACTAAAGGGGCACATATCGAACATTTGTGAATGCCTAAAAAAACTTTTTGAGTTTTTGTATGTGTGTGCAAAGCATTGTGAAAATATCTCAAATAATAAAGTTATTGTAGAGCTGTGAAATCGCTTCAATCATTTGTAATAACCCTGTAGATAACAAAGCACAACACGATCATAATTTGCAAAGTAAATTTCAGTTTCCATTGATAATTTCACTGACAGTTGTTCACAGTTACAATTTGTTCTAATTTGCAGCTCATTTAATATCCACAATAACTGACAGCTGCCTTTGCAGTATCGCTAAATGTTACCAATGGAAGTAAAACTAAATTAATTTTCTTCGTGTTTCCTTTGTATATGCTTGCTAACGGCATCTGTCTTTGTGCAGGTTCCAGAGTTTCACAATAATTTGGGTTTCAACTTCACAAAGCTAAGAATGTGGTACACCATCGAATCACATACTTCTCCTAAAGACATGCATACATGCTATTTATTATTTCATTTCTTTAGCATTCATACAAATTATGATGACACTTCATTTGAAATTGTGAAAATATTAGAATAAAAGGAAACAACTCTGATGATTCCGTGAACTGGGATTCAAACAATGATTGTTGTGCTAACTAAAGTCTGCAGCAAAAAATAGTACCTTCCTAGCCCAAAGTAAAAAGGCTTAAAGGTTTTGGTTAAACAAGGAGAGGGAAAACACAAAGTTAAGCTGACTGCAAAGCTGGTTTTGCTTCGTAGAATCTGAATGTGAATTTTTAAATGGAAGATAGATTTACACGCAGTACAAAACACTCACCAAAATGAAACTCACAAAAATACAAAAGAAAAACTATTCAAAAAGTTTAGAACTGCTCATGAGAGTCAATGAATTGTTGCCAAGGGAGATCTAGAGAAATGGCCCTCTGAATTGCAAGTGAGATGAATGCTACTGATTTCCAGACTTCTTCGACATGGTTAAACAAATTCAGAAAATTATACAGAAAGGAAAGTCGCAAAATTACGAAGTTTACTTCAAGTAAATGTGTAGACAAGATAATGATAATAGATAATACTACAGACAAATTCACAGCCCCTCATTATCCCCTGAAATCCTGCGTGTAAAGACAATCATTCAGGTTTTGCAGATCTTGTGCAAGAACAACATGCAAGCTGCACTTTACCATTTTGAGTGAATAAAAAACAGAGTTGATTGTGTGGTCGATCAATACTGTGATATATTCATATTTAAGAATGGAAGTGATAAGTATCTATGGATTACTGTTTCCGAAGTTTTATATCTGTCTTTTGGGACCTCAAGACAAATTAAGCAATAAAGAGGAGAAGAGGGAGGGAGGGAGAGAGGGAGGGGGGGGGGAGAGAGAGAGAGAGAGAGAGAGAGAGAGAGAGAGAGAGAGAGAGAGAGAGAGAGAGAGAGAGGGAGGGAGGGAGGGAGGGAGAGAGAGAGAGAGAGGGAGGGAGGGAGAGGACTGTTTAGTTGCAAACATTTTGTAATTGATGTAGCAAAATCTGAAAAAATGTCAGAATATTTTTCAATACTACATCTGAAATGACTTCTTACCAGCTGTAGAAAATAATTCACTGCTTTTGTTGGATTCCTGGGCTGGATATAATGACACTGCTGTCTTCAGGAGGAGGCCGAAAAGACTGTTAATATAATTCAAATTCCACCCAGAACTAATGGTTAGAGTTAGACCCACAATACAGAAATTTTTAGACAATGTAAAGAATTTTTCAAGAGTTACCAATAACTCTTTTGTCATGTCAAGTTTTATCAGTGCAACATTACTGTTAAACTTCAATCATTTGTGCACTGTCAGTGTCTGTCATCATGTTTTACGAATTTGATCAAGAACGTCCAGTATGCAGCACAATGTGACCATTTCTTACTTCACCCCTTTTATGTCTAATAAAACTAGTAATTACTGTGATGTGCCTGAATGCACTGATTTTTCTTTTACCATGTGTACCTTCTGTAAGAATACACCCTTCGCATTTTTGTGACAATAATAAACATGGAACTGTTTCATTGTTAGTAAAATATACATTATTCAAAAATTCAAAATGTATCACAAGAACTGTGGTACTGGAATTTTTGTACAATATTTCATGTCAATAAATAAAAGTCCTGCCTGATGGAAATCATTGTAGTGTAACATAAGGCACCGCCAGTCATTTGCGTAACAATTTTATCTGCAGCAGGACAGCTGTCAATATGAACAACAAGTGTCCACTTGGCTAATTCTCAAAACAACCTACAAAAACTGACATCCAAAGTCAATGGACATCCCATTGTCAACAAGCCTTTCACCGTTTAACATGATCCCTTAAATCAGCAGCTAGTATGGGTATTTAGGATTCAGGTAAATACCTCAGTAACTGATTTATCAGAACATGAAATACTTGCTATCTTCTTACATAAAAATACTGATGGTTAAGGGAGGCCTGATGCTTACAAGTAAAAAAAACACAACTTTTTCACAACTAAATTACAGACAAATAAAAACCGGGTGGGGGGGGGGGGGGGGGTTCTTATGATATTTCACATCCACCTCCAACACTGGGCTCTTTGTCTATGCAGTTATCACCGTCACCTCTGCAACCATCCATCATAATAGCATGCACATGTGGATACCACGTCCTACCTGCCTAAGGCCCACAAATAGAGGTTCCACAGTCGGAGCACAGTGTTTTTACACCAACAAGGATAATTTTCAAACCCTGAATGGATTCCCATCACAGCAAAGGATATGGCTGAGTCAAACACAGTGGACACAGTTCTCAGAGCAATCATCTCTAGTGACCAACAAGGGGTGCCTTCAGACTTTCGAAGCACTCAGTACTTATAAAATTTACTTGGATAGATAAAAAATCTACTCACCAAGCGGCATAAGAACACACACATAAAAGATGGTTGTAATCGACAAGCTCTTGGAGCCAGTGGCTTCTTCTACAGGCAGAAGGGTTGAAGAGGAAGGAAGAGGGATGAAGGAAAAGGAATGGAGATGTCTAGGAAAAGGGGTCGATTCCAGGAAAGTCACCCAAAACTGTGTGTCAAGGGAGACTTACCATATGGGATCAGAAGGAAAGACTGATTGTTGGGGACTGCATCGGATGTGATTTTATTTGATTTGATTTGAAAACCTGAGAGCTTAAAGTATTTATTTTACCATCCCAACAGTGAAACTGTGATTGAGGTGTTCTTAGGACAATATACATCTGATAATGTTGTAGACCATTTTCCCAGTTCTACACAAACGCATCTTCAAGTTACTGCACCAAGATTACTAGAGGATAACCCGCATGAAAGAGCTGGCCCTTCATCATGACTACTGACAAAGAAAACATCTAGCAAGTAATCCGAACTTGCCAGTATGCAGCTTGCTAAACTTTGGCTCCATGCTGCAGCCACCCCAGCACCCATTGGTAATTGATTATACTAGCCATTTCCCAGCAAAATGTGGCTGGTGAATGTTGATGTATTCTCCAAGAGCTTACATACAGTTCACAACATATTTTCAACAACACAAGCAACACTCAAACTTATTAAGAAATTTATTTCCCCTGATAAGGACTCCATAAAGCCCAGGTATAGAATGGTGTCAACTTTTCACAGACCCATTGTAATTCTTTTACATCAGAAATGGGATAAACGTATCTGTGCACCGCCATTCCTCACTATTCACTACCTCAAATAGGGAATCAGAACGTGTTAACACCTTCAAAAATCAAATCAAAAATATCCTCACACCAACCCCTCCACATAAAGAAGATAGCAAAACACCTGGTATGGTGCTAGTGAATGGGCCTATGCAAATGGACCACATAAACAGGGGCTAGGATGGATACTGAGCATCATCACAGCTTGCAAGAGCCACTACGTGGAGACCAATTAGATGAAGCAACTGTGGCATGCCAAGTATCTTCATCCCTACAGCAGCTACATTCAAAGGACAATTTCTGTTACCCATGCCAAGCAGTTCTCCATAATAATCTTCAGCTATGTCTCAACATTTCATGTGAGCCTTCAAAACAAACATTGGAAGCCAATGGAGGTGAACCTCTGACAACCAGTCTCCAGCCAAGCCACTAGACCTCATCAGCTTCTGCACAATAACATGCCTCAACGAGAGTAATCTTTTACTTCTCAGGTTTTCAGTCACATGGCTTCATCCAGACGGCGTGATATTTCAGCAAGCTAACTTCTTATCATGATTAGACATTCCTGATGACTGACTGTTTTCTGTTGGACATCACCTTTATATACCCCCTACCTGCTAACAGCCTCCAGCTACGCAGACCTGGAGTGATGGTGGGGGAAATGCAACATCAGGGCTCAATTCGAGATCATCAGTCATGCCGTAGTCATCGCCAGATCTCTGCGGTGCAGTGACAATGTGGCAACGTCTTCTTCCGCTGCAATGACTGAAGTGGATTTCCATATAGATTGCCACCATGCATTGCCCGGGCTTGGATCTCTACAGTCACTTTTAGAATACAATCACAGAAGGTGTTGGATTGTTGCAACAACTTGGTGCCATAGCAATTCATGGCATATCTGTGAGAGATGCGGTGCTCTGCCACAGTGGACTTGGTCAGTGCATCTCTCCTTTACCATCCAGATAGCCTACAGCCTATATACATTTTACCACACAGGCACGGGATGCAGTAGCCTCCCAGTTTTCTCAGTCCTAGGTCTCCTTGACTGATCCCAACAAGGCTTTCATCATGACTGGTGAGCAGAACACGCATTCAATATTATGTTTCCAGGGTATTTTTGCTATTTTTGCTGATATGTTTCTAATGTATGGGATAATCCATCACAACAGGTTTCTCTTCGTCCTCAGTGGGCTGTGATCTCTGCTTCTTTGGTCTTAAAAGCCCAATGTATCTGGCAGTTGCTGTAACCATTCATACAGCCCATAGGTGCTGCAACTTGACTGCTATACTCTTATGGTCTGAGATTTCACATGCTGTGTGCACTAGTGCACTTAGAACACCTTCTCACTGTCAAGGGGCACGACGCTTGAGGCATTCAAGTACAAATCTGTTAGTGTCGATATATGATAGACGCTGTGATCTAGAGTGTCATCTGGTTTTTACCTCACAAATATATCCAGAAAATAGAAGTTTATTACTTTCTTCTGTCTCCATCATGACTTTGATGTTCTGGTGCAGTAAATTCAGGTGTTACGGGAAGTTTTTCAGGTGATGATGTCCAAGCAGGCACATCACGAATGTATCATATATGTTCTGAAAAAGAAACGAAGGCTTGTAGATTGCCAAATCGAGAGTTTCTTTTTCAAATTCCTCTATAAACATGTTGGCCACTAATGGTGAGAGAGAGAGCAACCTGTCGCTACTATATTGTCAGTTTGCAGTAATTTCTGTTGAACAGAAAGTATGTTGACAAGAGCACAACTTCAAACAATTTTGTTAGTGCTGACCCAAATTATTCTCCTAAGAAGTCTCTTACGGGTGATTTTGTAAAGAGGAGACCACATAAAAGCTCAACAAGAGGACTTCTTGGCCCAGCTGGAAGTTTGGAGCTACTGGATGAAATGGATGGAATTTCATATGTGGTACTGGCATTTTCTGCACAGAGTGGTGTACCAATGTTGCTGGCAACTGGGCAGAATGGCACTTCAGATAGACCATAAAATGAATGTGGTACAGCTGCTTGTGGATGAAGTCTCTTCATCATTGTCTTACCTGGCAATGTGTGTGTTGGAGAAGCTCTATGGTCTTCCTCTTCACTTGGTTGGTAGATTCATCTTCAGTTCTCCTGTAGGTGTCATACTCCTTTCCCAGTACCGACAAAATTCATGACGGCGATACAAAAAAATAATCAACTTCAATTATGCATGTGCTCATGACCAGACCAGATGGTACACTAAGACACAGCATCTACCATAACCTGACACATACAGATTTGTACTTACACACCTCCAACTGTCAAGCCCCTTCACAATGACAAGGTGCTGTAAGTACAACAGTGCAAAGAGCATGCAAAATCTTGGACCCCAACAGTCTAGCAGCTGATGATGATGATGATGATGATGATGATGATGATTGGTTTGTGGGACACTCAACTGCATGGTTATCAGCACCCATACAAATTCCCAGTCTTTACAGAGTCCAGTCTCACCAATTTCATGAATGATGATGACACCACAAACACCCAGTTCCCAGGTGGAGAAAATCCCCAATGTGGCCGGGAATCGAACCTGGGGCCGTGTAATCCAGAGTCAGCAATGCTAGCCACTACTCTAGAAGCTGAATTGCAGCTCCTACAGGCCTTGTTTCATATGAATTGTTACAGCAACTGCTAGACAGAATGGTCCTTAAGACCAAGGAAGCCTGCTGAGGATGATGAAGAAGAAGAAGATGATGATGATGATGATGATGATGATGATGATATGATGATGTTTGGTTTGCGGGGCACTCAACTGCACGGATATAAGTGCCCGTACAAATTCCCAACCTTTGCGCAGCCCAATCTCGCCACTTTCATGAATGATGATGAAATGATGAGGACAACACAAACACCCAGTCATCTCAAGGCAGGTGAAAATCCCTGACACCACCGGGAATCGAACCTGGGACCCTGTGCTCGGGAAGCGAGGGAAGAAGAGGAAAATGTTGCAAAGACGATTACCTCATGTGTCAGGAACACATCAGCAAAAGTTGGAAGAATACTCCAGAAACATAACATTAAGTATGTGTTATGCCCACCAGTCAAGTTTAAAGCCTTTTTGCGATCAATCAAGGGTGATCTAGGACTCCATAAACCAGAAGGAAAATGTATGTAGGCCAGACTATCCAGATGATACAGAAGAGATGCACTGAGCATTAACACCACACAGACAACGGACAGCTGACAAAGTCTGATCTGGCAGAGGACTGCACTCCCATGTGCATGCTACGGATTACGATGGGACCAAGTGTTGCAACAAACCAAGACCTTCTTGGGTTTATTCTAAAAGAGAATGTATAGATTTGACTAAATGCTGAACTAATAAATAAAGACAGCTGCTTTCAGTTAAGTATGTCCTGGGACTCAGTGTTGAGGATGGTCAAAGCATAGGGACAATCTATAAGGAAATCTGCTTCCATCACAGCAAATGAGGAAGACGAGGATCCAACTTAACCACAATGGCAGAGGTCTGCATCCAGCACTGGCTGCGACACTGAACTGAGCCCCAATGTCACACTTCCCCATCACCATACCAGGATTGTACCCAGAGCCAGCCGGCTGGGAGCTGTGGGCAGGGGGAAGGGGATATAGAAGCAGCACCCAGCAGAAAACCATCAGTCATCAGGATCGCCTGAAGATTTCAAAAAGTTGGCTTGCTGAAATATTGTGCCTTTTGGATAATGTTACTCAGCTGAATATCTGAGAAATATCCTATATTTTCCTAGGCTGCATAAACCTGAAAGTACACAAAGAGTAAGCTTACCCAAAGTTAGGACCAGAGTTTCTGCCTCTTCTATCATTTGATTTCACATTGGAGGAGCTACACATACCAGAGCCACTAGCTTTCATCCTCTCGCCAGTTCACCATCATTGTTACTTGACAGGACACTTCCAGTCATACAGGGACCTTCTATACCGGCTGGAGTAAAGCAGTGGCACAAACACAGATGTTAATACAGACAAGAAAGCCTCACGTCATGCCACTGTCAACACTAGGCAGTGAGCACTCAATCACAAGGGCATGATTTGCCTGCCACCTCAGAACAGTGTTCCACTCATATGCTATTATGACCATGTTGCCACTGTTAAATTCCAAGAGAGTATATGCCAAAAAGTGGTGGGTAATATATTACTTCACTCCCAGATATGAATCACAAAGGGATCAAAATGAGTGTGGTATCATCAGCGATCAATAACATGCAGGAGGTACCATTCCACTATGCAGAGTTGGCAATGGCAGTTATGCAGATTACTGTGAGAGGCAGCCATGACTGAGCACTTCTTCCAACTGTCGGCTGCCTGAAAGACATGCCCTTGGATCAGGGGTGCCAGCGTCATGTACCACGCCATACGAAGCTGCCGCAAAAAGTGTTCGGGCTTCAGCATTGTCAGATTTCAGTCTACATCTGAAGTCAGTTTAATTGAGATAGTGTTGCAAGTGAAACAGACTCAGGCCTCTGCTTGTTATCAGACAGCAATTAAAGTTCAAGTAGGACTTCTTGTTAGTAGTAATACCAGGACATACTTCACACTATTATCTGGATTTATGTAAGAACATTCAGTGCAATCACTGTACCAAACAAAAAGACTGTATTAAACTTTTACCAATAACTGTATTAAACTTTTACCAGTATAATTGTTTTTTCAATCTACATTTTCTGCTAAAGAACCCAATGTCATTCCTATGCAAACAACAATGAGAAAATTGCAGAAATTTGAGATAATATAGAGGCTTGCCTATGTTCATTCTTCCCAAGTAACATTTATGAGTGTAGGTGGGATTAGGATGAAGTGAAAGTGGTACCAGAAATGCCTTCTGTCAGCGGCTGTAAGGTGGCTTTTAGTCTGCCGGTGTAGCTGTTGATACCTCTCTGGGCTTTAATGATAAATGATTTACTGTTTGAATCAAATGCTTCTCTGATTAGAACACCAAGGCCACAATTCATGAACTCTTCTCTCACTCACTCTCTCTCTCTCTCTCTCTCTCTCTCTCTCTCTCTCTCTGAAGACACCAGAGAGCGGTGTAAGGAGTTGACAAATGTTAACTATAATGTAATAGTTTTAATCTGGTCTGTTTATTACAACACAAAGAATTAATATTTCTGCATACTACAACTTGCCTGACAGATCACTATTTAGTACTTGGATATCCTCTCCCCTATTTGGGAGTAGTGTTCTGGTCTTACCTTCATGGTTCACCTGGCATGCGCCATGAGAATAATCCTGTTGTGTCCCCAATGAGTCTGTAAGGCAATCACCGACATCATCGACAACAGCCAAGAGACCAAGAGGGTGCAGGATGATCTCCTATTCACTGCACTGGAGCAATGCTCTGATGTGTAACTATGAAGACTGACTCCCCCCACCCCCCACTTTCCAGCTGTTGAACCTCATTAGAAAGTTCCTCTTCCTCCATGGTTATTTTGACAATTTTACACACGACTCCTACATTAATCCATATTTACAGTGCTCTATATGACCCCTAGGTATCTTACGCTTTGAAGCTGGAAGTGTGGACAGCAAAGATGAGAGACAGTTTTCTCTCACTCGTTGCAATTAAGTTACCAACACTGCAACAAGTTCTCTCTTTGCATATGTAACACAGGATAATCAGTTTGCACTTCCAACTTTAGTCACACGTTCTGAAATGTGCAATGTCTTGCAAATCAAGAAAAAGAAAGAAAAAAAAATATTGTGGAAATTCAGTGAAACTACTTAGGGAAATTGCTTTATTTTCCCCATGTTGTTGTTGTTGTGTTGTTGTGGTCTTCAGTCCTGAGACTGGTTTGATGCAGCTCTCCATGCTACTCTATCCTGTGCAAGCTTCTTCATCTCCCAGTACCTACTGCAACCTACATCCTTCTGAATCTGCTTAGTGTATTGATCTCTTGGTCTCCCTCTACGATTTTTACCCTCCACACTGCCCTCCAATGCTAAATTTGTGATCCCTTGATGCCTCAAAACATGTCCTACCAACCGATCCCTTCTTCTAGTCAAGTTGTGCCACAAACTTCTCTTCTCCCCAATCCTATTCAATACCTCCTCATTAGTTACGTGATCTACCCACCTTATCTTCAGCATTCTTCTGTAGCACCACATTTCAAAAGCTTCTATTCTCTTCTTGTCCAAACTGGTTATCGTCCATGTTTCACTTCCATACATGGCTACACTCCATACAAATACTTTCAGAAACGACTTCCTGACACTTAAATCTATACTCGATGTTAACAAATTTCTCTTCTTCAGAAACGCTTTCCTTGCCATTGCCAGTCTACATTTTATATCCTCTCTGCTTCGACCATCATCAGTTATTTTACTCCCTAAATAGCAAAACTCCTTTACTACTTTAAGTGTCTCATTTCCTAATCTAATCCCCTCAGCATCACCCGATTTAATTTGACTACATTCCATTATCCTCGTTTTGCTTTTGTTGATGTTCATCTTATATCCTCCTTTCAAGACACTGTCCATTCCGTTCAACTGCTCTTCCAAGTCCTTTGCTGTCTCTGACAGAATTACAATGTCACCGGCGAACCTCAAAGTTTTTACTTCTTCTCCATGAATTTTAATACCTACTCCGAATTTTTCTTTTGTTTCCTTTACTGCTTGCTCAATATACAGATTGAATAACATCGGGGAGAGGCTACAACCCTGTCTCACTCCTTTCCCAACCACTGCTTCCCTTTCATGCCCCTCGACTCTTATAACTGCCATCTGGTTTCTGTACAAATTGTAAATAGTCTTTCGCTCCCTGTATTTTACCCCTGCCACCTTCAGAATTTGAAAGAGAGTATTCCAGTTAATGTTGTCAAAAGCTTTCTCTAAGTCTACAAATGCTAGAAACGTAGGTTTGCCTTTTCTTAATCTTTCTTCTAAGATAAGTCTTAAGGTTAGTATTGCCTCACGTGTTCCAACATTTCTACGGAATCCAAACTGATCTTCCCCAAGGTCCGCTTCTACCAGTTTTTCCATTCGTCTATAAAGAATTCGCGTTAGTATTTTGCAGCTGTGACTTATTAAACTGATAGTTCGGTAATTTTCACATCTGTCAACACCTGCTTTCTTTGGTATTGGAATTATTATATTATTCTTGAAGTCTGTGGGTATTTCGCCTGTCTCATACATCTTGCCCACCAGATGGTAGAGTTTTGTCAGGACTGGCTCTCCTAAGGCAGTCAGTAGTTCTAATGGAATGTTGTCTACTCCCGGGGCCTTGTTTTGACTGAGGTCTTTCAGTGTTCTGTCAAACTCTTCACGCAGTATCTTATCTCCCATTTCATCTTCATCTACATCCTCTTCCATTTCCATAATATTGTCCTCAAGTACATCGCCCTTGTATAAACCCTCTATATACTCCTTCCACCTTTCTGCCTTCCCTTCTTTGCTTAGAACTGGGTTGCCATCTGAGCTCTTGATATTCATACAAGTGGTTCTCTTCTCTCCAAAGGTCTCTTTAATTTTCCTGTAGGCAGTATCTATCTTACCCCTAGTGAGACAAGCCTCTACATCCTTACATTTGTCCTCTAGCCATCCCTGCTTAGCCATTTTGCACTTCCTGTCGATCTCATTTTTGAGACGTTTGTATTCCATTTTGCCTGCTTCATTTACTGCATTTTTATATTTTCTCCTTTCATTAATTAAATTCAATATTTCTTCTGTTACCCAAGGATTTCTATTAGCCCTCGTCTTTTTACCAACTTGTTCCTCTGCTGCCTTCACTACTTCATCCCTCAGAGCTACCCATTCTTCTTCTACTGTATTTCTTTCCCCCATTCCTGTCAATTGTTCCCTTATGCTCTCCCTGAAACTCTCTACAACCTCTGGTTCTTTCAGTTTATCCAGGTCCCATCTCCTTAAATTCCCGCCTTTTTGCAGTTTCTTCAGTTTCAATCTGCAGTTCATAACCAATAGATTGTGGTCAGAATCCACATCTGCCACTGGAAATGTCTTACAATTTAAAACCTGGTTCCTAAATCTCTGTCTTACCATTATATAATCTATCTGATACCTATTAGTATCTCCAGGATTCTTCCAGGTATACAACCATCTTTTATGATTCTTGAACCAAGTGTTAGCTATGATTAAGTTATGGTCTGTGCAAAATTCTACAAGGCGGCTTCCTCTTTCATTTCTTCCCCCCAATCCATATTCACCTACTATGTTTCCTTCTCTCCCTTTTCCTACTGACGAATTCCAGTCACCCATGACTATTAAATTTTCGTCTCCCTTCACTACCTGAATAATTTCTTTTATCTCGTCATATATTTCATCAATTTCTTCATCATCTGCAGAGCTAGTTGGCATATAAACTTGTACTACTGTAGTACGCATGGGCTTTGTGTCTATCTTGGCCACAATAATGCGTTCACTATGCTGTTTGTAGTAGCTAACCCGCACTCCTATTTTTTTATTCATTATTAAACCTACTCCTGCATTACCCCTATTTGATTTTGTATTTATAACCCTGTAATCACCTGACCAAAAGTCTTGTTCCTCCTGCCACCGAACTTCACTAATTCCCACTATATCTAACTTTAACCTATCCATTTCCCTTTTTAAATTTTCTAACCGACCTGCCCGATTAAGGGATCTGACATTCCACACTCCAATCCGTAGAATGCCAGTTTTCTTTCTCCTGATAACGACGTCCTCTTGAGTAGTCCCCAAAGCTTAAAGAATCATGGACTTCGGAATTTCCAAGTGCTGAGTGGCGCTGTATCCCGCCGAAGACAAAGACAGAGAAACGAAATTCCAAAATTGGTGGCTGCAAAAGAAGAATGCAGCACAATTCTCTATCAGGCTGGTGAACAGTGACTCTACAGGGTGCCTTGTTACAACTAATTTATTCAGTTCTTCAAAGTTTGTCAGTATCCAAGCCAATTCCCAGATACGACACTGCAATGTTTTGTGAAATGTATCCCCCCCATGAACCATGGACCTTGCCGTTGGTGGGGAGGCTTGCGTGCCTCAGCGATACAGGTGGCCATACCGTAGGTGCAACCACAATGGAGGGGTATCTGTTGAGAGGCCAGACAAACATGTGGTTCCTGAAGAGGGGCAGCAGCCTTTTCAGTAGTTGCAGGGGCAACAGTCTGGATGATTGACTGATCTGGCCTTGTAACATTAACCAAAACGGCCTTGCTGTGCTGGTACTGCAAACGGCTGAAAGCAAGGGGAAACTACAGCCGTAACTTTTCCCGAGGACATGCAGCTTTACTGTATGATTAAATGATGATGGCGTCCTCTTGGGTAAAATATTCCGGAGGTAAAATAGTCCCCCATTCGGATCTCCAGGCGGGGACTACTCTAGAGGACGTCGTTATCAGGAGAAAGAAAACTGGCATTCTAAGGATCGGAGCTTGGAATGTCAGATCCCCTAATCGGGCAGGTAGGTTAGAAAATTTAAAAAGGGAAATGGATAGGTTAAAGTTAGATATAGTGGGAATTAGTGAAGTTCGGTGGCAAGAGGAGCAAGACTTTTGGTCAGGTGATTACAGGGTTATAAATACAAAATCAAATAGGGGTAATGCAGGAGTAGGTTTAATAATGAATAAAAAAATAGGAGTGCGGGTTAGCTACTACAAACAGCATAGTGAACGCATTATTGTGGCCAAGATAGACACAAAGCCCATGCATACTACAGTAGTACAAGTTTATATGCCAACTAGCTCTGCAGATGATGAAGAAATTGATGAAATATATGACGAGATAAAAGAAATTATTCAGGTAGTGAAGGGAGACGAAAATTTAATAGTCATGGGTGACTGGAATTCGTTAGTAGGAAAAGGGAGAGAAGGAAACATAGTAGGTGAATATGGATTGGGGGGAAGAAATGAAAGAGGAAGCCGCCTTGTAGAATTTTGCACAGACCATAACTTAATCATAGCTAACACTTGGTTCAAGAATCATGAAAGAAGGTTGTATACCTGGAAGAATCCTGGAGATACTACAAGGTATCAGATAGATTACATAATGGTAAGACAGAGATTTAGGAACCAGGTTTTAAATTGTAAGACTTTTCCAGGGGCAGATGTGGATTCTGACCACAATCTATTGGTTATGAACTGCAGATTGAAACTGAAGAAACTGCAAAAAGGCGGGAATTTAAGGAGATGGGACCTGGATAAACTGAAAGAACCAGAGGTGGTACAGGGTTTCAGGGAGAGCATAGGGGAACAATTGACAGGAATGGGGGAAAGAAATACAGTAGAAGAAGAATGGGTAGCTCTGAGGGATGAAGTAGTGAAGGCAGCAGAGGATCAAGTAGGTAAAAAGACGAGGGCTAATAGAAATCCTTGGGTAACAGAAGAAATATTGAATTTAATTGATGAAAGGAGAAAATATAAAAATGCAGTAAATGAAGCAGGCAAAAAGGAATACAAACGTCTCAAAAATGAGATCGACAGGAAGTGCAAAATGGCTAAGCAGGGATGGCTAGAGGACAAATGTAAGGATGTAGAGGCTTGTCTCACTAGGGGTAAGATAGATACTGCCTACAGGAAAATTAAAGAGACCTTTGGAGAGAAGAGAACCACTTGTATGAATATCAAGAGCTCAGATGGCAACCCAGTTCTAAGCAAAGAAGGGAAGGCAGAAAGGTGGAAGGAGTATATAGAGGGTTTATACAAGGGCGATGTACTTGAGGACAATATTATGGAAATGGAAGAGGATGTAGATGAAGATGAAATGGGAGATAAGATACTGCGTGAAGAGTTTGACAGAGCACTGAAAGACCTGAGTCGAAATAAGGCCCCCGGAGTAGACAACATTCCATTGGAATTACTGACGGCCTTGGGAGAGCCAGTCCTGACAAAACTCTACCATCTGGTGGGCAAGATGTATGAGACAGGCGAAATACCCACAGACTTCAAGAAGAATATAACAATTCCAATCCCAAAGAAAGCAGGTGTTGACAGACGTGAAAATTACCGAACTATCAGTTTAATAAGTCACAGCTGCAAAATACTAACGCGAATTCTTTACAGACGAATGGAAAAACTGGTAGAAGCGGACCTCAGGGAAGATCAGTTTGGATTCCGTAGAAATGTTGGAACACGCGAGGCAATACTAACCTTAAGACTTATCTTAGAAGAAAGATTAAGAAAAGGCAAACCTACGTTTCTAGCATTTGTAGACTTAGAGAAAGCTTTTGACAACGTTAACTAGAATACTCTCTTTCAAACTCTGAAGGTGGCAGGGGTAAAATACAGGGAGCGAAAGGCTATTTACAATTTGTACAGAAACCAGATGGCAATTATAAGAGTCGAGGGGCATGAAAGGGAAGCAGTGGTTGGGAAAGGAGTGAGACAGGGTTGTAGCCTCTCCCCAATGTTATTCAATTTGTATATTGAGCAAGCAGTAAAGGAAACAAAAGAAAAATTCGGAGTAGGTATTAAAATTCATGGAGAAGAAGTAAAAACTTTGAGGTTCGCCGATGACATTGTAATTCTGTCAGAGACAGCAAAGAACTTGGAAGAGCAGTTGAATGGAATGGACAGTGTCTTGAAAGGAGGATATAAGATGAACATCAACAAAAGCAAAATGAGGATAATGGAATGTAGTCAAATTAAATCGGGTGATGCTGAGGGGATTAGATTAGGAAATGAGACACTTAAAGTAGTAAAGGAGTTTTGCTATTTAGGGAGTAAAATAACTGACGATGGTCGAAGTAGAGAGGATATAAAATGTAGACTGGCAATGGCAAGGAAATCGTTTCTGAAGAAGAGAAATTTGTTAACATCGAGTATAGATTTAAGTGTCAGGAAGTCGTTTCTGAAAGTATTTGTATGGAGTGTAGCCATGTATGGAAGTGAAACATGGACGATAACCAGTTTGGACAAGAAGAGAATAGAAGCTTTTGAAATGTGGTGCTACAGAAGAATGCTGAAGATAAGGTGGGTAGATCACGTAACTAATGAGGAGGTATTGAATAGGATTGGGGAGAAGAGAAGTTTGTGGCACAACTTGACTAGAAGAAGGGATCGGTTGGTAGGACATGTTTTGAGGCATCAAGGGATCACAAATTTAGCATTGGAGGGCAGCGTGGAGGGTAAAAATCGTAGAGGGAGACCAAGAGATCAATACACTAAGCAGATTCAGAAGGATGTAGGTTGCAGTAGGTACTGGGAGATGAAGAAGCTTGCACAGGATAGAGTAGCATGGAGAGCTGCATCAAACCAGTCTCAGGACTGAAGACCACAACAACAACAACAACATCCATTCCTGGAATGCAGTGAACTGAAAATAGAACCTCAAACACACGCAAGTAATTTCAAACTCTTAAGTCTCTGTTTTATTTCTGCAATTCTCGGTGAAAAATAATTGGGGGTTACTTTTAATGACAAAATTAAACTTCCGAATGTGATTCTTATGATAACAATTACATCTGAAGCAGATGAATTTTTCTCTGTTCTGAATACAACAAAAACTTTTACGCGAAACTAGTGAACACGTCAATGCTTCCCAATCGATAAAAATGCATGGAAATTGGATAACCGTCCTAATTCCCTTCTACCCCCCCCCCCCCCTTGCCACTCTGTTCATCTCCATTTGCTGTTCCTTCCCTCTATCTCTGTTCCCTGTACATTTCTTATCACACACTCATTCTATCCATAACCTCCTTCCCATTCTTTATACCCATTTCCTACCCCCTTTACTGTCCATCTGCTCCTCCCCCCTTTCTCTGACCTAAATTTTTTGGTATTTCAAACGGATCCATGCTTGGGAATAGAAGTCATAATGAATGGGTAAATCGGTTGGAATCATTAATACACGGGGTATCAGAGAGCCCACCCAGCAGCTGGATCTGTGAGGATAGTAGCTTTAATGGTGGCACTTTGCTTGGTTTTAATCTATAAACAGGTAGGTTTACAAAGTTAGCCATAAACATTTCTTATTCGATTTGCCTCCAAATGCTGTCTATGCTCTTCGTCAGTCTCATTGAATCGATGATCATGTAGTTGGCCTGCACTGGGCGTAAGCTGACCAACATTTCGATGCCTACCTGGTGGCATTTTTCCCAAATAAATAAACCACAAACTGAAATCAGTTAAATGTTTTCAAGACACCAAATTACCACCAACTGAGATCAATTCAATCATTGCAACACACCAGAGATATGACCACCACTGACAACACACTGAAATATTGTTTTCATTTGTACTCTCTTTTGCAAAATATCAATATTCAATGCAGAATTTGTTGTTATGAAAACATGCAACAGCAGAACTGTCCACACACACACAATCAGCCAAACTGGTTGAGCTGTTCTCAAGTGATGGTCTTGTACGCATGCTACAATTGACTTTTATTTATGTAGATACACTATCTGACAAAATAGTGAAACACCCAGAAGGGGAGGAGGTAAAGAAATGAAACTACATGGACTGAAAAGATACATGATGTTATTTTAGTGACTACAAAAAGAGTAAAATTTATGAACAACTTGGTAGTACATGCACACTTATCTATATGATGTTGCACTCCCTCTAGCTTGAATGTATGCATTGATTTGACTGGGAAGGATGTCATACAGCCATTACATCATCTACTGGGACAAGATGATCCACAACTTCTGTCAACTGGCTCTTGATATCTTCGATTTACCACAAGGATAGAGTTGGATTTCTGGTCATGAGAGTTCTTCAACGTCACACAGAAGGTTCAAGGAGAAATGTGCACTGTGTGAACAAACACTGTCCTGTTGAAAACTGGCACCACAATATTGACACATGGAGGTAACACATGTGGACGTAGGCTGCTGTGACATTCTAATGTGCCGTTGGAATTCCGTCAATCACTACCAGCTGTGACCTGCTGCTCCTTACACCAATCTCCAAGACACTGGAAGAATGAGATCTCCCATCAGCTCACCACTATACTCATCAATGATTGCCTTCCAGAGTAGTGCAGGACCACGATTCGTCACTGGACATAATGGAATGCCATTCATCAGGGGTTCACACTTTCTGTTTATGTAACCACCCAAAAGGAAACTATTTGTGTTGTATTAAGAGCAGCCTAGTCCCTGGTCCATCTGCTGCTAGCCTCAGACAGATGGTATGGAATGAAACAGAACATTGCAGGGAGTCCATTACTTGATTTCGAATGGTATGTTCATGTGTGAAGAAATTATGATGTGTTTTGTCCACAGTATGACAACTGGTCTATCTTGGTCAACCAGAAACTTGACGACAAATATTCCAGCCCTCAAGTTCCTGTGCTGTCCAACATACGGGCCACTGTCACATCCAAATGTCACACAAATCTGGATACTCCACAGTCTGATGAGATGGCCAACTGGAAATCCATAATGAGACTGCCCCCCCCCCCCTCTCCCCACACACACACACACACACACACACACACACACACACACACACACACAACACGTGCAAGCAAACACAAATGCAATTCACAAACACCACTGCAGCCTGTGGCAGCTGAAGCCCGGGCTGGGTAGGGTATATAAAGGGCACGAACAGCATCAGATGACAAGTGGTCACTGTGGAGATGGAGGTAAGGCACTTTCATGTGGGACACCATTATCAGCACCTAGCAGAATGCAGCACACAGAATACCGGACTTTGATCCGGAAACAGAAACATGGAAAGCTAATGATACTAAAGGCCATGTTTCAAGACCTTTGTAACCTTGAACTTGAGCAGGAGATAGATCACACTCATGGCAGAACTAATGACTGGCCATGGGAACTTTAAGAAACACCTACACACAATGGGTATAGAGGAAGAGGTCCCTAAAAGTAGGCTGTCTTCCACTGTGAAGCTCTGGCACAGATTATTTGGGTCCTACAAGGGAGCACTTAGGCATAAAATACTGAAAGTACATATCTGATCATAGCTTCAATTCCATGAAACAACTCAAAACACAAAAAAAATACCTAAACCCAAGGACTGCAATGCCAGACAAACGCAACAGATGTCCTGACACAAGGGAAAGCAAAACCCCACAAAAGGAGGAGGAGAAACACTTCAAATAAAAAGTGGAACACTCCCACAACACAACAATCAAACCAAAACAGAACAGCCAAATACAGGCGCACAGCTCAGACAGTGAAACTACTACACACGCCCCTCACAATAGCTGCCTCACAGATGTCAACAGATACAAATTGCACACCAAACACACAAGGCTGCCCACAGAGTGCATCTACACAAGAAAAAACAACCGAGCAGCACACACCCAGTAACTAACAAGCAGACACCAGCAAATCATCACTTCTTCAGAGTATTAGTGGCAACACTACTGCCCACCCTCAACTTGGAAACACTTCTTAACAAGATCATTGCCTTCGACATGCAGCTACTCATGGCCAGGAGTGGGCTGCCGCAAGGGACTTCCTCAGAACATTTGTACCACTTGTAAGCGGACAATATATTCCCCGCGCACGCAAACAGTACAACACAGCCACAGATCCTTTTCTGGAACAAAAATGGGATCTATCAAGAAAGGACTGAACTAGTGACATTCATGGAGCAGAAGGGTATCCGGATCACTCTTGTGGACAAGACACTGCTCAAGCCCCCACAAACAACAGACTATTGCATCTATCATACTGACCAACCAGGTGACAGAGCAGGAGGTGGGACAGCAATCACAATACACAAAGAAAATAAACACACAAACATCGAGCTCCCTGAAGTCTAAAGGTTAGAGGCCACTGCCCTCAGGGTTAAGTTTAGCGGAGCCTAGACAACACTGATGTTGCTGTACAATCTGCTAAATAACATCATAATGAAAGATATCAGCACCATACTCATTGTAGCACCACAAGTCATTACTGCTGGAGATCTTAACTCAAAACACCCTGACTAGAACTCACAAATATGAATCTCCAATGGTAAAAAACTGTATGAAGATTCTACAAACTGGAACTACATCATACTTGGGCCGAATGTACCCACACACGTGCCCAACCACAGGCAACAGAGGCCACACATGATAAACATAGACCCCATCAAAGGTATCACACAAACACTCAATGCTGCAGTTGAAAACAATTTGGCCTTCAACCACATGACAGTAATACTACACACAAAAGAGACACTGCAGAACACAGAACCATGCCAGACACTAAACTAAAAGCGAGCGAACTGGGAAATGCTTGATACTCGTATCCCAGAAATGCACAAAATTACTGAAATGACACAAATTGATGAAGCTGTTGGAGCACTTAACACAGCAGTTCAGAGCATAATAGCTGACGCCATTCCACTTTTCACACCATGACAACAGCCCCAAGACCAGGAGTGTAGGAGCTAACTTGACCCTTCACCAGAGAGTGACATACACCCACTCTCCAAGGACCAAACAGGCTGACTTACTCCACAGAGGAGTAAGTGGAACTATGGCCAGGAAATTAGCAACATTCATTTCTCCAACTGAATCTGGTACCTCACAGCCAATATTCACACTAGAAACGGACCAGGAGGTTACATGACTTGTAACCCAGACAAATCAGATGTGTTAGTGCACATGAAATCACTCCTCAGCTAGGGAAGCTCCTGCTCTCATGAAGGCATTCAAAACTATGTCCTCAAGTGGTTCACAGATATAGCCATAGGATACTTAACACACATCGTGAACGCCATCCTATGAAACCAATAATCCTCTGCCTTTTGGAAAGCAGCCGAGGTCCTGATGTTCAGGAAGCCAGTGGAAAACCAGTCCCTTCCACAAAATTACCGACCCATAAGCCTGCTGAGATGGTGATTCTAGAACAACTCACTAGGCACTGCATCAACAATGACATTCTGTTTGTTTGTTTGGTTTTGTTGTTTGGGGAAGGAGACCAGACACCGTGGTCATCGGTCTCATCGGATTAGGGAAGGATGGGGAAGGATGTCGGCCGTGCCCTTTCAGAGTAACCATCCCGGCATTTGCCTGGATTGATTTAGGGAAATCACGGAAAACCTAAATCAGGATGGCCGGACGCGGGATTGAACCGTCGTCCTCCCGAATGCGAGTCCAGTGTCTAACCACTGCGCCACCTCGCTCGGAATGACATTCTGATGCCAAAGCAATTCACCTTCGGGAATTACCTCTCTACAATGCAACAGCAATTCCTTGTAGTAGAATATATAACAAATTGTTGCAACACAAGCAAAGCAAAAGGGGCTGTGGTCCTGGACACTGGAAAAGTCTTCAATCATCTCTGACACAATGAGCTCATCCACTAACTCCATGATGTTGGTTTTCCTGACTGACTCATCTCTCATACACCTATATTATTTCACTAACAAAACTCCCCCCTCCTCGTCTTCTAGCACTAACAATCAACAAGACACATTATTCAAGCCAGAGCATCCCAAAGCAGTATTGTAGGGACCCTTGTGTTTAACTTCTACATTAATGATATTCCAACAACATGTAACATGATAGTTGCCATCTACACAGATGATACTACCATACTAGTACAAGACAGGAAACCATCAAATATTAACTTATGACTATAGACAGCACACAGAACCATCGAGCCTTGGATGGAGAAATGGTACATTGAGGTAAATGTCAACAAAAGTGAGGCAATTCTGTTTACATGTAGATTGAAACAACTGCACAAACAGCAATAATGTAGACAAATAACTCCACACACATGCCATGAAAAAGTCAGATACTACAGTGTTTGGATGGACTGGAAACTCACATGAGGGGACGACATACAACACATCATCAACAAGGCACACACAAGGCTCAAACAACTGTACTCAGGCACCGTACACTGAATATGGGGGTATTGAGGTCCTTATACATTACACTTATTAGTCCTGTGATGACATACATAGCTCCAGTCTGGAGTAATGCAAGTCCAACACGTCTGTGACACCTGCAGGTCATACAGACCAAGGTATTATATACCATAAGCAGTGTTCCAAGCTACAAATGCAGCATGGGTTTACATAATGAATTCCGCCTTGATATCTTGAATCTGGGAAACTACAGGTGGAAGCATAACCACGCAAAAACACTTTTCCTCAGAGAAAATTAACCACCTATGAAAGGTTTAATTTGAGCACACAAACAATGCTATATCAGTGTATCCACGTATTACAGCAAATGTGACTGGCACTTGTAGCTGTACTCCCAAAACAAACCACTCAGGTTAAGTAGGGAAGCCAAACATACAAGATACAAACAAACTTCACACAATGAGTGGCCAATTTTACTTACCACTCAGATGATGATTGGTATGTTACAGGTACGCTGATGCTGCAGCTGGCCCAGTAGATTTCATTGGAGGCCAGCTACAACAGTAATACTTTTCCACTAACATTTCGTAACACCCAAGCATGAGCTGTCATTACTGGCACAAATCCCCCAGTACCCCCACCAACCGACCAGATTAACAAAGATTTTTGTCCCCACAGGGCTTGCTGTGGCACCTTTTTTTTTCTCCTCTGCCCTTAAAACCACTACCTTTTAATTGCTTTCTGTGAACTATCTCCTCAATGGGATTGTATTAGTGGGTGATCATGTCCAGGCATATGGATATCATCACAAACTCACATCCTGTGACTACTCAATTGGAATGCTAACCATATTGAAGAGGTCACAATAGGAATTTTTGTGATGGTCACTACGCTAGTGTGGACATGGAGGAGCTCTCCACTACCTATTGAAAAAAACTATCATTAAAGCCTGAAGAAATCATATCTAATAAGGAACTATACTATTTTTTAAGGGTACTAATCATCTTTACTAGAATCACAGGAAGCAAAATAACACAATAAAATTAGTTTTGGTGTGGACAACAGTAGGGTAAGACCACTGTTGTTTTCATCTCCTTGCATTAATCAAAACAAATCAACGCTCTCTCTGTCACAAGCAGAACTTGAGAGACTCCATATTGTATGTGTAGTTTTCAGTTGTATTTATTTATTTATTTATTTATTTGTTTGTTAACTTATTTATGACTTATTTAACTTGACCAGATTAAGACCTCAAGGCCGTGTCTTACATCTGGCGGGTTTTATAATATAACATACACCCTATGAATATACGTTATTTCTAACCATTAGCACACTTAGGATCTCTAGAAAAAATGCATCACAATTTGTACAATTTTTGTAGTAAAGTTATGGGAAACATCATACTGGTGGTTAATGAATCATGTATTTTGTTATTTTTTTTGTTATAATTTGCATGTTATGAAAGTGTGCCAGTTTAAGGCAATGGCACATTGAACATTCATCAAATGCATTGTTCTTGGGAGAATTTGTTATTTTAACTGTGAGTTAATTACATTATCAGCAATTAAAACCTTCAGAAGATAGTAACTAAAACACTGGCTATGTGTCATAAAAGTTCAGCAAAGCATCGTTGCTCAAGGTGCCAAGTTACGGAACAAATTTTAGTGTTTTTGTGTCTTGCTGTATCGAAATCTATTTTCCAACCTTCACATTTTTTAAAAGAATGTGGGACCTTATTATATTAATAGAAATACTTTCTGTAGCATTCAATGTTATGTAATAAATATAAGTGTACTGTCTCTCAGGAGTGAATTTGTCTGCTTTTGAGAAGTTTCGTAAGCTAATGTCTTTGTTGACTGTATATGGGACTTTCCTTTTGTCTTATAATATGTTAATGGATATTGAAAATTTTATTTACATAAATTAAAAACAGGATATGTCTAGCTTATGGAGCATTTTAGCCAATGTAGGAATTTTACAGGCATCCATTTTCGTTAATAAATTGAGTGGCTTGGGAGCCAGATACAGCTGACAGCTGCCACTGGAGAGTGCTACAGTTGGAAATCACATAACTAGCACTGCAAATCACATTACTAGCCCATATAACTAGCACATCCCATGTGATGCTGGCACTGTGTTTCATGAGACTGGATATTCCATCCGTGTCCATATTAATATTAGATGCCTCATCCTGTGTGAGCATGGCGAGATTCCTCGAAGTTACTAAATATGAGTTTATAAAAAGATTTATTTCCTTTAATATAGTTCAAAATCCTCATTTCCCACGCCTTTTCACAATACGCACTTTTGACCAAATAATCTAATTAGAGCACAAGGACATCTATGAATATCTTTGGTCTCTCAATTACTGTAAACATGCTCTACATCAAGTGGCACAAAAACTGTGTATACTGTCTCCTTTCCCCACAACCCTACAATAAATTTAAGTCTTCCACCTGGCTCCTCCATAGTTAATTTTCTGTTCACTGGATTTCATATAGAGTACCTATCATCTGGTCACTGTAACTGACTACGGAGGAAGGTCAGTGAAGCCTCAATACAATATTAATACTTTTTAATCTGTTTATACAGGGCATTCATTTTAACTGAAGACATTGAAATGGCTTGAAAACTACCCAACACACCAAAAAAGTTAGAAATGCAATCTGTTTGTATTGGAGGGAGACATCCAATAAAACCATTCAACCCATTACCCCATCCCACACATGGGTGGTGGGGGGGAAACTTTGAAATCTTGAAAGGGAACTCTCATCTTTTATTGCAGATTATGATTCTATGCCAATATCTACATACATTTTCTCTAAAGCATTTTCTTTGTTGTGCCACAGAATGTACTGTAATTAGAAGAATAGAAATTTATGACATGCTGCTCAATGGTCTTGAATATCCAATTGCATGTGGTACCACACTTCCATGTTGCGAGATTACAACAGGCCAGTATTTCGCAACTTCTAATTGGAAATCCCATTTGCAGTGTTGTATTCCTCCAACATATCAAACAGGGGACTATTTGACATGCCACTATGGCCATGTAGCAAACTACAACTTGTCATAGCAGGCAGTACGCTGCAACTGGAACTCACGTATTGTGCAGACATAGAACAGATAGCGGCTCTAAACATTACAATACTTGTGCAATGTTTATTACCAGCACACCTACCTGTCATTTGGGTAACAGACTTGCAATTGGACAATGAATATTGCAACCACAGAAGAAAAAATTGAAATGATCCTGATTTACAGAGAATGTAGGGGAAATGTTGTGGCTGCTGTCGCCGCTATCTGTTCTTTCCAGAGAAAGCTCGCTCTCGTTCATTCTTCTACAAGGTTGTGAACATCTTTATGTTTGATGGCAGCGTACAGACCAGCAGAAGGAAATGAATTAAATGTGTTACAGGAGGAGATAATGAAATAGTTGTACTAGTGGCAGTGCACCACAACCCACAGATAAGCACCCAGCAAGTACACCATGATTCCAGTATGTCCTAGGTAGTATTGCCACAATACTGAATCATCATAAATATTATCCATACCACGTGTCACTGCATCAAGAACTGCGTTGTGCCGATCTCCATAATCCGGTAATGTTGTGTGAATGAGCACATCAACAAATGGAAATGACTCCCCATTCTTCACTGAGGTACTATTTTCTGATGCATCTATATTCACAAAGACTGGTAGCATTAACTGGAATAACACACATTACTGGAGTGTAGATAATCCCCACTGGTTACGGCAAGCTGACCATCAACATCCTTGGTTGGTTAACGCCTTGTGTGGCATCATGGGGAACAAACTCAATGGTCCATATTTTATTGATGGCATGTTGAATGGATACAAATATCAAATATTTTTGAATTGGAAGTACCAGTACTACTGCATGATGTTGCCCTGGACATTTGGCAATGTATGTGGTTTCTGCATGACGGCTGTCCAACATATTATACAACTGAAGCGGGAGAGGTATTAGATCGTGTTTACATTGGTCTGTGGATCAGCAGATGTGACCCTATTAATTGGTTCACTATGTTGCCAGATTTGATGATGCCGGATTTCTTCCTGTTGGGATATTTAAAAGGTAAGGTGTACCAGTAAGGGTGAATAGGCCATGAAGACATGTTCAACCCTATAAGGAATGCCTGTGCTGACATTCCCATAGATATGCTTCTGTCTTGTGTATGGTCAATTGAAAAGTGAATCATTAAGTTGCCTGGCTGGCTGGCTGGCTGGCTGGGTGAGTGGGTGGGTGGGTGGGTGGGCGGGGGAGGGGGGGGGGGGGGCTCGGTGGGTGGGTGGTAGGTTGATTTGGAAGAGGGGACCAAACAGCGATGTCATCAGTTCCAGGATCTAGGATGGCAGAAATCAAGGGAGGAACAACACAAACTGCACAGTCCAGTCAAGGGGAAACAAAGAGGGAAAAAAGGGACGTCAGGGCAGCAGGAAGAGAAGAGAACAAGAGGAGATGGATGGGAACAGGAAGAGGAGAAGTGGTCCAGAAACGCTGCATGCAGTGGGGTACCAGCACCACCACTGATCTGTCCCGACATCCACACAATACCATTATCACAATACAAATGGGACAACACCAGTTGAAGAAGACACAAGAAAAGAGGAAGCAAAACAGCACAACACATCAGACAAAATGTAGGGAAAAAGTGTGTGTGTGTGTGTGTGTGTGTGTGTGTGTGTGTGTGTGTGTGTGTGTTTGTTTGTTAGGGTTTACGGGTGCTCAAATTCGAGGTCATCAGCGCCCTGACACACATTAAAAGAAATGAATGTGGACAGACTTAGCAAAACCTAAGCAAACACGCAAAGAAAACAGGAAAAGAAGGAAAATGCCGTAGAAGAAAGTAAAACGTAAGGAAAACGAAAACAGAGCATCAAGAATGTCACAAGAAATTGTCATTGGCTGGGCGAGCGTCTCACCCAGTGAGCAAATTAAGACCCTCTCCATAAAATATTTGCAAAAACATTTGACAAGTCACAGAACTTGAAACTTTAACCACATTCATTCGAGTGTTTTCTAAAAGTGATGGCAGATCCACTGGCAAGTGAGCCACGGCCCACTGGTCAGAAAATAAAACACAATCCAATAAAATGTGGTGCACAGTGACCTGGACACCACAAGTACCACACATTGGAGGGTCCTCTCGTCGGAGGGAAAAGGCGGGAAGAACCCGGCAGGTGTGAAGGCAAGGTCAAGGCCTGCATAACCAATGTCTACAATAACTGAGGGACTCAAATGCCAGAGGAAAATTCAAGGACTTATACCTGTAAGTACAAACCACTTTCACGAAAGAAATTGAGGACAGACGTAACCAAGCAAGGGTCGTCCTCCAGCACCCAGGCCAAGGAATGTGGGAGGTAATATTTAGTGTGTAGGGCCAAAAGGCGGGGGCCATCTAGAAAAATATGGATCACCATGAGCGGAGCCCCACAACTACAGAGAGGGGTGGGGAGGTAGGGGTGGCCTCAATGCAGAGTTAAAAACCATGAGTCAACCTAGTATGGCAAATTTGAAGACACCAGAGGATGGTACACTCCTAGTGGGAGAGGCAGAGGGAAGAACAACACATCGTGGTAGTATCCTTCATTGTGCAAAATTTGTTGAATGAGGTAGCTTCCCAAGAGTCAGCCCATGATTGAGCAAAAAGTGATTTGATGTCAAGCTCCACGAAAAGGTCTTGGGAGGACGGGGGTAGGTGGTTGCCCACCCCAGCCAAATGATCAGCAAGTTCATTATCAGGAATACATACATGGCCAGGAACCTAAAGGAAATCATCCAAGCAGCATCATCACCAAGCTCAGTGAGAGGGTTGTGGATAGCAGAGACCAACGGGTAGCAGCAAAAACTCCGAGCGACAGACTGAAGGCCATTCATTGAGTCTGTACATAACAAAATTTAGGTGAGAGAAAACCATTTAATAAAATGGAGAGCCCAATAGGCGGCCATCATTCCTGCAGTAAACGCTCCACACTTGGCAGGCAAGAGGTGGTATTACATGCCAACAGAAGACATGAAGGCATATCCCATATGATCAGTGGATTCAGAGCCATCAGTGTAAAAAACAATGGCATCCTCGAACTCCTGTGGGAGTGTTCGGAACAAACAACGGAACACCATTGGAGTAATGGTCCCCAGAAGAGACCCATCCAAACCCATGGTCAAGGAACTAACAAAAGCAGGATGGTCAGGAGAGAATGTGGGAAAGAGAACAAGGAGCGGAAATGGAAGCCATGGTGGAGCGAAGCGAGACAGAACCCAACTGATAGACCCACCCAATGGTCGGAGATGGCCCAAAGCCGCGAAAGAAGTAGAAAAGGAAGGGTGAGAAGGGGAAGAGCAGGGTATTAATGGCATAAGAAAATAAGAGCTGGACTGCCAAATCTAAAGGGGACGGATCCCAGCGTCAACAAGAAGACTATCAACATGGCTAGTGTGAAAGGCACCATTGGCTAAATGGATACCACGATGTGAACCACGTCCAAGAGGAGCAGCATGGAAGGGGCAGCTGATTCATAAGCTTGACAACCATCGTCCAGATGGGGCAGAACTAATGCCTGGTAAAGGCGGAGAAGGCTCTGCACCTGCAGAGGTGTGGGCAAGAAAGTGGACAACATTGAGTTTATGAAGACAGCCAAACTTCAGATGGCGGATAAGGGACAACCAAGTAAGTATGCTGTCAAAAAGAAGACCCAAGAAACAGAACTGAGGGACCACGGTCAGGTGTTGAGCATCAAGGTAGAGCTTCAGATCAGGATGGACCGCCGTACGGTAACAGAAATGCACCACCCTTGACTTAAAGGGAGAGAACTGAAAATCGTGCAAGAGTGTCCATGTGGAAATGCACAGGATGGCACCCTGGAGCTGTCATTCCACAGAAGCCACCATGTGGGAGCTAGTGAACATAAAGAAAACATCCATTTAAAGAGCAGGGGGTGACCAACTGTCTGGCAAAGCCCACAAGACCATTAACAGTGATTAGAAAAAAAAGGACACTTAATATAGAGCCCTGTGGAACGCCATTCTCCTGGATCCATGGGGAGCTGAGATCAGTGCCAACCCAGACTCTGGGCAACTCTTGTGACTGGAACCTGTGAATAAAAATTGGGAGGGAGCCCCGAAGACCCCACTCATGGAGCGTAAGGAGGATGTGATGGCGCCAAGCTGTGTTGTACCTTATGAAGATCAAAGAAAACTGTGACAAGATGGCAGTGCTGGGAAAAGGCCTGCTGAACTGTGGTTCCCAACTGAAGCAGATGATCAATCAGAGACTATTCCTCCCAAAAGCCACACTGATAAGGAGATTAAAGGTCTCAAGATTCAAGGATCCAATTGAGCCGACAAGTCACCATTCGTCCTAGTAACTTGCATGGGACATCTGTCAGGCTGAAGGGCCAGTAATTATCATGGGACGACAGATCCTTGCCAGGCTTAAGGACAGGAACCACAATACTGTCTCTCCATTGAGGGTCGAAAATGCCTTGGGGCTAAATACGGTTAAAACCTTGCAGGAGATATTGCCATTGTGGAGGTTTGAGGTGTTTAAACCATTGGTTATGGATGGAGTAGAGGACAGGTGCTGAATCGTGAGAAGAGAGGACCAGAAGAAGCTCCCATTCAGTAAAAGGTTCAGTGTAGATTCTGCCTGACATGGGGTAAAACATAAGTGGAAAGCTTCAGTCTGCTGTTTCCAGTGGAGGAAGACAGCTGTGTAGGAGGCTGTCACCAATGCCGTTGCAAAATGGGTCACGAGGTGTTCCATGAGAACTGATGGATCTGTGCAAAGGCCACTTGAAAGGGCAAGGCCAGGACTGGAAGACTGCCACTGATAACCTTGGAGGGTACAGAGTGTAGCCAATACCCATGACAAAGGGACAAAAGAACTGGACAGGAGACAAAGCATTCCCAAAAGACACATCTGCTCTGTTTGATTAAGTAATGGGCTTTGGCACGAAGCCAACTACAGATACTAAAACCGGTGAAGAACGGGTGCCTCTTAAGATGTTGCAAAGCATGATAACGATCATGGATAGTGGTGCCAAAAGCCATGCTCCACCATGGAACTGGCCAACAGTGAACAGGGCCTGTCAAGCAGGGAATGGAAATTCTAGCCATGCAGATTATCTTATTGGACAGATCACAGATGACCTCATCAATACAATCTGACAAAGAAGGTGAAAACACGACCTGGAAGCATGATGGAAAGCCCAGTGGGAAAACCTGGTCATTGGGAGGCAGGAAGGAACAAGAGAATCAACCAGAAGTGGTCACTATCACAGAGGTCATCATGTGGCGACCAGTGTAAGGAAGGAAGAAAGCGAGGGGAAGATAGTAAAAGATCAATGGCAGAGAAAGTCCATATGCAGCACTAAAAAGAGTATGGGAATCATTATCAAGAAGGCACAGGTCATGGCCCACAAAAAATTATCAATGAGGAGCCTCCAGTAGATGAACAAACACTGCCCCACAAATGCTGATGGGCATTAAAATCCCTAAGGAGTAGGAAGGGAGGGGGATGCTGCTGAAGGAGGGCAGTTAAGGCAGTAGATGTAGGTGGCCTGTCAGGAGAAAAAGAGAGACTGCAAGCCATGACAGCAGATTCCACGTGGATCTGAAGAGCAAATGCTTCCAATGTGATGTAAAATGGGAGACATGTGCTCACATCTGTACAGGCTAATGTGCAGATGCCACTGGAAGCCCTCAAAGAGCTGAATGGTTCTGACAGAAAGCACAGAACCCATAAAGGGTCAATCAGTAAAATGAGTTCCTGGGA
Source organism: Schistocerca serialis cubense (assembly GCF_023864345.2). Taxonomy (NCBI): domain Eukaryota; kingdom Metazoa; phylum Arthropoda; class Insecta; order Orthoptera; family Acrididae; genus Schistocerca; species Schistocerca serialis. The sequence goes on along the minus strand of NC_064642.1, from coordinate 482,686,011 downwards.
AACAACACAAGCTACCAAGTAAAAGGCAATAATGGATTGCAACTCTGGGAGGTGAAAGTAGTATCCATTACAGTTTCATTGAATAATCATGGAGCGGGTATCCAGATGGGAGGCGAACAGGCTGGAGCCAATCTTGCCACCAGAACACCGTCCATCACCAACGACAATGGGGTAACATCCACAAATAAGATGTCACACTCCGGTTGTGACAGGGGAGATGGCGCATCTGGGGACACTGGGCAGTCTTATCCTGGGACTTTTGTTTCTGCTTTCTCTCTTTCAAAGGTTGAGGAGGGCAGGGCACAGAGGGAGAGCAAGCTTCTGCAAGATCTGGAACCGAAAGAGAGTGGGCAACCTCGGGGTGCACAGACTGTGTGTCCCATGGCTCCATGGCTGAGTTCTGGTAGCAGGCCTCTGGCCTGAGACACACTGGGGGGGGGGGGGGGGGGGGGGTCGGGAGGAAGCCCCATCATCATCAGGTGCAGAAGAATGGGGGCACTTCTTCAACCAGAGAGGGAGATTGACAATCGGAGGGGAGATTGTGGGAACCGCAGGAGAGGGAGGGAGGGGAGAGGAATGGAACTGGGGTATGGAAGAGGGAGGAGGGGAAAGGATGTAACAGAGTCAAAAGTACAAATCATGAAATGGAGTCTGTCAGTGAAAAATAGATGATCCAAGGACTTATATTCTTGAGTCTTCTTTTCTTTCTTGTAATCTGGTGATTGTGACGACTTACACCCATTAGTAGTGGAACACAGAGGCTCCCCTCATGCAATGGGTGACCACAGTCACCACACGGAGGGTCCGCCATACATCGGGAAGACATTTGCCTGAAATGCTGGCAGTGAAAGCACCTCATGGATGGTGGGATGTACGGCTTCACGTCACACCAATAATACATAACCTTTGCCTTCTCTGGGAGGGTATCTCCCTCAAAAGCCAGAATAAAGGCACTGGTATTGGCATGGTTTTCCTTACGAGTTTTCTGCACACATCGAACAAAATGAACACCCAGTGGGAAGTTCCTCATCAGTTTGAGCGATGAAGTCCCAGTAAAAAATTACTCCCTGGACCAGATTCAGAGATTGGTGAGGTGCAATAGACACTGGGGAATAACCAAGACGATCATAAGCATAAAGAGCTGCAGACTGGGCCGCAGAAGCAGCTTTGATCAGCAGGAAATCCAATTGCATCTTACTGAGCAACTCCACTCCACTGAACTTGTCTTTCATATTTTCCACAAAAAATAGCGACTTCATGGAGGTGAATGTGTCCCAATCTGTCCTAGTACAGACCAGGTGGCAGGGAAGTGCTTAACTCCAAGCTGGTGAACCTGGACCTCCTTCCAGGGTGTAACCAAGGAAGGGAAGGCTGTAGGTCATAAGAAGCAGAGTTCAATGATCTGTTACCACCCGAAGAGATGGCCGTAGGAGAATGGCCAGATTTTTTGAGCTAGACACACTTCATGTGCAAAGCATTCACCCTGATACCACTCACTCCAATCAGGGGCTCACTCCATGGGTGCCACCCGGCCACAGCAAAGGCCATGTGGCACCGCAGCTGTTGCTGGGAATTCAATGCTCCAGAATGACAAGTAACCACTTCTAGGAACACATGGGGAGACAACAGTTCAGGTATCAGAAGTGCGATCCTTGTGTTGTCAGGGGGTAATCCAAATGGGTACATAACCGCCCCACAACACGAACTGGCTGCATGTGCTAGTGACCTAGTGGGGTAGAAGAGGGCTATGGCAGGGAAGAAAGTGGGGAAGGAAGGGAGGAGAGGAATCCACACTGAAGATATCAGGGAGGGAGTTCCTCACCAAATGGCTCACACTACAGACAGAATATTTAGAAGCAGATGTCAAATCCCAAAGAGGACCAAAAATGATGAAAGAGAAAAGGCAAGGGAAGCAAAACTGCAAAGAATACAGGAAATCAGGTGGATAACCAAGTCGATATAAGAAAACCGAGAGAGAGGTAGAAGGGGGCAGTGGGGAAGGAGCAGCAAGGATAGGGACAGGTGGGGAAGTGTATTGAAGTTGGTGGTACTACGTTTGAGCACTTACTCTAAATGGAAAAGAAGAGTAGTGTTTGTCTCAAGCCATAACCACAGTAGCACGTTGAGTCATCTCCTGCTCAATATGTTGGAGGAAAATAATGTTGTGAATGGGGTTTCCAATTACAAGTTATGAAATACTGACCTGTTCCACCCTCACAGCATGGAGGTGGGTTCCATGTGCCCTTGGATATTCAAAGGCCATTGAGAAGCATGTCATAAATTACAATTGTGTACCAATTTCTATTCCTTTGATAACAGCGCCATCCGTGGTGGAACGAAGAAAATGCTTCAGACAAAACGTACACACATTTTGTGTAGAATCATAATGTGTAATAAAAAATGCACAGGTTGGAGTGGGGGTCGAGTGTGGTATCATTGGATGGCCCCCCTTCGAGACAAACAAATTGGAATTATAATTTTTTGTGATCCAATGTCTAGTTTTCAAGATATTTCAATGTCTTCAGTTAAAATGAACATCCTATATACAAACATAAAGGTAATTAGAAATAGAATTCTAAGTAATTTTCCATCTTGTAAAACAAATACCATCAAAATGTTTCTGCATACCTGCTCTCCGTCATCGAGATTTTCACTTGGGGGCTTCAAGTAACCTCTTCGTAATGTTGTGTAATCAGGAAGCACATAGTCACGAATTATTGTGTTCTCTGGACCTCTTTTGCTTGCTATTTCCATATCTTTATAAAAATTTTGTGAGACAAAACATGAATCCTCTTTAACTTGATTCACAACATAAGTCTCATCCATAACATGAAGCTGTCTGTTGAAATAATAAGCAAAGGGATAATAACAAGTCAGAAATAAGGCCTTGCATGGAAATAAAAACCACATTCTGTATTTACTTACCTGTAAGAAATTATTTCCTTCAAATGATTTGTCAATACTTTTCCACCCACATCAATTCTTCTTATACCCTGCTTCAGTTTTTTACCCTTTATGTAAGGTACAACATGGGTAAAACTATAACCAGAATCTACAAGCAGGCAGCAAAGAGCAGCAGGGTTTTCTTTGCTGTAATGATAACTGCTCAGGTCACCAGCTGTAATACATGAATCAGTTCTTATCCAAGTAATCATAAACAAGTTGTATGCATTAAATAACCTAATCACTAAGTAGGAAACTTAAAACTAAATCTTTATCAAGGTGTTACCTAATTAAATGGGGTGTACCTCAAGGGTCAGTGATGATGCACCTCCACTTCATTTCATATGTTAATGATCTGTGATCTTAAACACAGATGTTTATAAAAAGCAAGGAAAAATTAACACTGCCACAAATCAACTGCACAACTGGGCACAGTGGAAAATAACATCCCCCCCCAATACATACATAAAAATTCACCAACGTACAAAACAGAGATCTCATTTATTTCTAACAATGATCAAGCAAATAGCAACAGTAGAGAAGCTAAAGTCTTAAGCTTATGCCCATCAAGCTGTTAAAATCAGAATGATATATAGACTAATGGAAAACAAAATAAAGCAAAAACTGTGATTTGCTGTCTATCTGGAACCCTGTAGTAATGGGAAAATGGTAATGGGTGCTTATTATGCTTACTTTCATACTCCGCTTAAATAGGGGTCATATTTTGTAGAAAGCAGCTACCAGCATTTCAAATTGTATTCGTTCACCATAGTCAAAAATTTTCAATCCCTCTTTCCAGCCATTGTGAAAACAGCGAAAGTTTCATCACTGATAGAAAAAAAAGTTGTTCTGATATAATATCAAACTACCAATCTGTGTCATGGGGAGTTTGTTTTAAGAAACTCTAGTAAAACTTCTTTATGGACGGCTCATAAACTCCATAAACAAGAATTCACGTCTTACCATACAACAACATGGCTTTAAAAAGTCTCAATCTATACACACAGCAATTTTTAGTTTCACAGAGGGAACCTTAAAAGCCCTCAATCAGCATAAAACAGCTGTAGGTATTTTCCTAGACCACCAGTGTCCTGGAATTTAAAATACTGCTTGAAAAACCAGAAAGACAGATACGAGCTGTAGCACACTACTAGTTGTGTTCATAACTAAAAAAACAGCAGGTGCAAGGGATGAATTCAGTAGGAGTTTGACACTCTGGATAAAACAAGAAACAACACTTTTCTTTCAGACTGAATTAGCAGTAATACATGGTGTACCTCAGGGCTCAATCCTAGAACCACTACTCTTCTTGATTTATGTGCACACCTTTTTTGAAACAAGCACCCAAAGAACTATCTCATTTGCGTACGACAACAGCATATTGGTCACTGGATCCAGCCCCACAAACACAAACTCATCCAAAATACTGGGAAAACTGTATGTGTTATTCTTCATTTACTTCCACTGTCTAACCAAATTTCTATTGAAACAAGATTAAAAAATGAACCTCTAGAAAACGTAAGTATATGAAAATTTTGATTCTGTGGGTTCAGCAGGACTTAAACTGGGTCATATGTGTAAATAACTAGTCCAAGAAACCATAGTATGTTTGATATGCTCTAAGAATATTAGAGTCTACAACAAGCAAAACAATAGCACTGCAGGCATACTATGTCCAATTCCAGTCATTGCTCCAATACGGGGTCATTTTTGGGGGACAATTTATGTAATAAAATTGTTATGTACCCAATATTTAAAACTAAACTGGAAACATTCCTCACAAAGCACTGTTTATATTCTGTTAGTAATTTCTGAAAAGGCATACAAAAAAGTTACTTAAGCAATTAGATTGCACACATAACAAAAATGAAAATTCCTAAAAGGAATAATATGTAAACTAAAGGAAAGGCAAACTCTCACTTGTAGCTGCCTTGATGTGTGGCACATAGAAACACAAAACATAAAACAGTATTTACACTAGCTTTCAAACTCTCACTCTTTCTCTAGCAAACACACACACAAACACACACGCACACACACACACACACACACACACACACACACACACTAGCAGCTGCAGCAAGAATGAAAGATGAAGGTAGAAAAAGAGTAGGAAACAATGCACGGGGCAAGGAGAGGCTAATAGGATAGTGTGTGGCAGCTTTTTTTGACAGATGACTCAGTGGTCGCACAAGATGAAAAGATTTCAGAGGGTAGAGCGTGCGCTGTTGTGCGACGACGACGTCGATATCTCCTGTAAGGCATGTTGGCGGCGTTCAATGCAGTTGCCTGTGCAGCAGCTACACACAGAATGAGCGTAGCGCGAGAGCGCTCACTTATATACTGTGCGTGGACTTAGCGTTTTCACAGTGGCCAGCGGGAGTGTTATCCTGGACGCGCATACTGGGTGTTCTAGGTATGCACGTCCCCGCTGGCGCGCCGCCAACGCCGAGCCAGAAGGCTTACGTAACCACCGTCTAGCCGATAAGCGGGCAGTCTGGCAGCTGGAGGCCGAGAATGGGGAACTATGTTTTATAATTTTTTCCAACTGTTGCATCCTTGAGCCCCCGGTTCAAGATGTACCCTTGTCCAATTAGTGGCTGACGCTACAGATCTTTATTTATGAAAATATACGGTACAATCACCAACAAATTTTACATATTCACATACACCTTTACCTTTAATCCAAATAAATACAGATTCATTAGGATTGAGTTTTCTTTTGTTACGTGTATACAATACATGTGCGCGGCTTACGTGCGTGCGCGCGACACACACACACACACACACACACACACACACACACACACACACAGAGAGAGAGAGAGAGAGAGAGAGAGAGAGAGAGAGAGAGAGAGAGAGAGAGAGACTGCATGGTTGGAGGGTGGAAAGAAGGATAAAGAGTGGTAGGAGAAAGCAGTACACAATGTGGACAGGGGAGGAGTGTTGTGCAGAGAAGGGAGAAGGTAATGTGAGGCTGCAGGAAACTGTCCCTGTCTGCCCTGTCTCTCCTTTCTTTTCCTCCTCCCCCCCCCCCCCCCCCCCATTCTCTCTTTGTTCTATATTTTCTACACTCTGAACTACTTTCATCTTCCTGTGCAATTAATGAGACATCTGTCAAAACACCTGCCCCACGCAATCCTGCTACCTCCTCCTCACTTCACGCATCCTTCCCTAGCCCCCATTTCCCCCTATCAAGGCAACAGCTCTCAATAACTATTAATCTACAGTCAGCCTCACTGTGGCTGCTGGTGTGTATGTTTGGGCATCTGTGCAATTGTGTCTACTTTTGCTACAGAAAGAGTAAGAGCTCGAAAGCCAGTTTAAATACTGTTTTCTGTTATGTGTTTCTTACACCAATACACCAGACATCAGTCAGCTACAGGCTTCAAGGACAGATATCTAATTTTAATCTGCCTACTAATTTAGGAGATATTGTGTATTACCATGACCTTACTTTGACATCTTCTAAACAGTTACTGATAAACTTAGATTACAAAAATATCCCACCTACATTCTTATTCTTTTTTTCTGATGTTGAATGTTAAATTGGAAAAATAAAAAAGTCAATCACAAATCAGCCACTTTATAAGTTAACCATCTTTAAACATGTATCTACATTAATGAAAAAAATTCTTTTAATTGAATGAATTACACAAGGGCAATAGTTCTATAAAATGTATTGTAATATTACTCCTGAGCTACTCTTTAATATATCTCTTTTTTTATTGCTACTGGTTTTGAGCATGAAAATGAGCAATGCTTGAAACCAGTAGCATTAATTAAAAGAGACATACAAAAAAAACAGCTGTGGTGGAATATTATTATACTGCATTTTATACGATTTTTAGCTAAGGGATAACATACACAAGATATGTATGGGTTAGAGACTTGGGACTCTAACCTCACAGTCAACAGAGGCAGATAGAAGTAGCAGACATGACACTCTTAAAACTGATACCTGATTACAAACCAATAGATCAGAAAAAGAATAGTAAAATTTGAAATGAATTGGGCATCAAAAGCATATTTCAGAAAACAGATGAGTGTGGAAGAAAAAGACATGAACACATTCAAACCATGTCAAATGAATGAATAATTAAATTAATAAACGAATATGAACCTAACTCTACATCTGTATTCCACAAGCCACCTCATGTTGTGTGGCTGAGGGTACTCTGCATATCCATGTCGCTTCTCGCTTTTCCTGCGCTAGTCACAAATTGTTCATGGGAAGAACAACTGCTGGTAAGCCTCCGTGCGGGATCAGATTTCTCCAATTTTATATCCTATGCCTTTTCGTGAGATGTAAGTATGAGTAGGCAGTATATTGGCTGACTCTTCCTCTATAGTCCGTGAGACGAGTGATTGGTACTGACAGTTCCGGCGGGTAGACGGCGCTGTTGCCGAACGTGGCTCACAGCACGCATTCTCTATCAGCAGAAATAAAAGCGAGACAAAATACAAGTCGTATTGGTACGCTTGAATCTATTTAAAATTGATGCTTGAAATATATTAACTCGAAAACTGATAAGAGCTATTTAGTACAAGTATCTAAGATGCTGAAACATAATAAAGTTATTTGTTTAACTTCACAACTGAAATGAAAACTATTTTCGCAAGTTGTTGAACATTAGCAGTTTTGGTTTCCATTGTTAAGTATTAGCATTATTAATTTGTCCTACTACAAGCTACAGAATAATTGGTCAGTGTATTAAGAGTTATAATCTGAAGAAAGTACTCACAATATGATGATCTGGTGGTAGATCGATAGCAAACTCCCTCCTTACATTCCTGAATACGTTGTAGTTACTGTAATGGAAAAACACTACTCACATCACTGTCAGAATCTGATTTGACATTGTCTTCCTCAGCACTACTCGAACTATCACTGCTCTCTCCCAGATGTATAATTAAATTTTCGATGCATTCTTCCACAACCCCTTTGGTTTTGGCCACCTCTCTGATGGCACTTGTAGTGCTGTTTACAAATTTAGCCCACCTCTCGCTTGTCACTTTATTGATAGCTGCTGGAAGGAGAGTTTCCACTTCAGAGATTGTGAATTTTTTATTGTTTGCAGTAATGTAATTTTTTATCTGCGCCCACACTCCTTCAATTGCATTGAAGTGACAGTGGTATGGAGGAAGCCGAACGATTTCATGCCCGTGCCTTTTAGCAATCTCGTCAATTACATATGTTGGAAATTGGGGTTTCTTTTGTGCCACAATTTCGAGCAGTTCCGCCTTCCTTAAATCTTCTCTGACATCTACTTTTCGCCGTTTCAACCACTGAATGATATCGTCTTTTTTTGTTGCCAAGGTTGGTGCCTTATCGTGAACAATGGAATGATAAGGCGCATTGTCCATAACAATCACTGATGGACTTGTCAGATTCGTCATAAGCGATGTCTCGAACCATTCTTGAAATACTACACTGTTCATTTCTTCATGGTAATCTCCCGTCTTTTTTGACCGAAACATTTTCAAGCAGTTTGGTACAAAACCTTTCGATGTTCCTGCATGTAAGACAATAATACACCCTCCTTTGCCAACAGGTACTGCCATTGTCCCCTCAGGCGTTCCATCATTCCAGCCTCTACGTAAAGAATGGCTGGCATTGACCAAGTTTCATCTAACCACACTATACTTTCGAATTCCACACCCACGATCCTGCGCAGAAATCTGCACCGCCATGCAACTACATCTGTCCTTTCCATTAATATTTTGCGTCCGTTAAACAGTGAATAGCTGAAGCCTATGTCTTTCAACACTGTACGCAATGAAAATTTGCTCCCTTTAAAAAGATCGTCTTTCTGAAGCGACACCAGTAATTTAGATAGAGTGGGATGTTCCCTTCTCTTATAATAGCTATATATATGATGACAAATAGCGTCTTTCTGAAAATCGTCCAAAGCTGTCACCTGCTTATTTCTCGGTCGCTTCTTTCCTGGTGTGTGCAGCTTTGTTGTGCCACTCTCGTCACAATCTACACTATACTGTTCTTTCCCTATCTTTACAACAGTGTTCTTACTTGTTTTCAATGCTGCTGCAGTTCTCTTCACAACCTGAACAACAGGAATTAAGGGCCCACCTTTGTCCTTTTCTTTCTCAAAGTAATCCCTCAAAGAGCACACGAATTCACGGGCCTGGATGTGTAGCACACTTTTCTTCCTCCGTTTCACTTCTTGTGTTGGGCTGGTACTACCCGCCGCACTAGACATTGTTTACAATGAAACATAAACAAAGAAACACTAAAAACAACAAAAACGAAATAAACTGCGAATTCAACTTCAGACAAACGACAAACGACCGCCCCGCCTGCACGTGAGACACTGGTAAGTTTCATAAGCGCGCGCGACCGGTTTTCAGAGCGGCAACGTGGCCCTTGCTACCCGCTCAAAGTCAGGCCGTCATTGGCTGCCTGCCTGCGGTCGCTAGGCAACGGAAAGATGCTACCGAGCTGTCAATACCAAGACTCGTCTCCCGAGCTATAAGAACACACACTCTCAGATCTTTAACAGTAAACCACACCATGAGGCACAATGCCTCTCTTGCAGCATCTGCCACCAGATATGGGAAAGCATATCTAAAGGCTTCTGCACTTGCTATATGAACCTGCAATGAAATGAAATAATGTTCTTTGCAATTTATCTATTTCCTCTATACATTCTACCTCATAATGATCCCAGACTAACAATATTCAAGTATGGTCAAATGAGTGTTTTGTAACATACTTCCATTGTCAATGGATTACGTTTCCCAATGAATTTCAGTCTGGCATCTGCTTTATTCAGGATTAATTTTGTGGTTCTTCCACTTCAAATAACTCCACACACACACACACACACACACACACACACACACACACACACACAAATATTTCATGGAAGTAACTGCTAAAAGTCTGTTCTGCAATCAAAGCATCAATCCTCTGTAAGTCTTCCTGCCTTTTGCTACAATCCACCACAGCCGCAAATTCTTTGTATAAAACAGTATTACCTGTAAAACGCCTTAAGGAACGTCCAGTGTTATTCACTAAGTTGTTTACATATACTGTGAAAAACAATGCTCCTACAGAGATCCCTCAGCACATGCCCAAGGTTAATTTCACGACTGAAGACCTCTCTCCGTTGAGAATGGCATGTTGTGTTCTGTATGCTACAAACTGTTCAATCAAGTCACACAGTTGGTCTGACATTCCACAAGTTTGTATTTTGTTCATTAGCTGGCAGTGCAAAGCAGCATCAAATGCCTTCTGGAAGTCAAGGAACACAGAATCTACATGTGTACCTGTTCCTACTTTGTTTTAGTCTCGTGGACAAACAGAGCGAATTGGGTTTCACACAATCATTGTTTTCAGAACCCATGTTGATTCCAACAGAAGAGATTTCTTGTCTCCAGCAATGCCATAATCTGTAGTTCTGTGTGTCTACCCAATGACTTTGCTTGAAAATGGAAATGACCTGTGGCTTTTTTTCCAATCAATAGGAATGTTTTGCTCCTCAAGAGACCTATGGTACATTGCTGCTAGGAGATGGGCAAGTTGTTTCACATACCTTCTGTAGAGTCAAACTGGCATCCCATCAGGTCCAGCGGCCTTTTCTCTGTTGAGGTATTTCCTTTGCTTTCCTGTTCCATGGTCACTTATTTCAGTGTCTGTCAATCTGTCACTCATGCAATGATTTAAAGGAGAAACTACAGTGTGATTGTCCTCTGCAAAACTGTTTTAGAGAAAGATGTTTAGTATTTTTCCCTTTTCTTTGTCATACCATTGTAGTCACAGAGCATCTGGACAGATGACTTCAATCCATTTACTGAATTAACGTAAGACCAAATCTTTCTAGGATTCTCTGTCAACTCAGTATACAGAACCTTACTTTCAAATTCCTTGAACACTGCATGCATGGCTCTCCTTACACTAATTTTGATTTTTTGTTTCGTTTCTGATTGTCTCTGAGGCTTTTCCTATGTTTAAATTTGCAGTGAAGCTCTCTTTGACTTCATAACAGCTTTCTAACAGTTTAGCCATGAGACGTCTTTTCCATCCCTCATAACTTTGCTTGGCACATGCCTATCTAAAGCGTATAGTAGAATGTTCTTGAATTTTGTCCACTGATAATCAACATTTTCATTCCTGGAGATGAAGTTTTCATGTTGGCAGGTCAAGTAATCTGAAATCTGTTTCTTGTAACTCTTGCTAAACAGAAAGATCTTCCTACCTTTCTTCCTATTCCTAGTTACTGCCATATTCACTGATGCTGTAACAGCTTTATGGTCACCGATACCCCGTTCTATGCTAAATGAGTTGGAAAGTTCAAGTCCATTTGTCACCAGTAGGTCTAAGACACTAACTTCACAAGTTGGTCCTCTGATTAACTGCTCAAGGTAATTTCTGGATAAGACATTTTTATATTTCACATGACTTCCTGTCCATATTTCCCACTCGAATCACTTGAGTTTTCCAGCCTATAGCTGGTAAATTGATATCTCCAACTAAAACTATAACATGATTATGAAATTTTTGCAAAGCATTCTTCAAGTTTTTCCTCAAATGTTTCACTTCTGCACCTGCTGAGGCAGGGGTTTATAAAAGCATATGTTGATCATGTTTTTTTTTTTTTTTATCTCATTTTGTTTGACACTGTTCACTGCATTAGTTCGAGGCGGATGTCCCATGACACTCGTATGAGTTCAGTGTTGAGCCATTGACTCAGTTTTTTATTTCAGAGGGTAGCTATCCCTCTGATCAAACACACTGAGCTACTATGTTTGATCAACCTTTAACATGGCTTCACCCAAATTATTTTGCATCCTGAATCTATACCAGTCTTATTAGATATTATTGTATTTTTTATGGCTATAAACACAACACCACCACTAATATTCACTCTCTTTTGTGATACACATTCCAGTTGGAGTTTAGAATTTCATTGCTGTTACATCTGGTTTCATCCAGCTTTCGGTTCCTAGTATTACACTAGTATTCTGTGGGCACTGTTATCATTGGGGCCTCTTCAAAGATGCTTCTGCATTTAACTAATGCTATATTAACATTTTATTTCTCTTATCTGCTATGATGAATGTTACTCTTCTGGAATTGGAACACATCTAATCAGGCCTGAGGAGGGATTTTTCTATTCTAACAAGGTCACACATGAATGCCACACCAACTCCACTACTCTAGTAACTACTACATGTAGTATATGCCTGACCAATAACAGGAGGTCCTACATTTCTCCATCCAATATTGGAGGTCAAGAAATCTGCATTCAAAATCATCACAGAGTCTTCAGAGCCTCTGGTTTAAGCCTTCTACTCAGCTCCATACCAAAGGACCAAGAACAGTTCTGGGAAATATGCTACAAAACGATAGCTCTGTTTCCACCCAGTAAGCAACACTAACTGTCTTCATGCAGCAGGTGTCATTCACGCCTAAACGAGCCACGATCTGTAGCCAAGTGCACCCAGTGCACTCAATCGCTACCAGCAATGCCTTGAATAGATATGTGTGGAAATGTAAATGGATTAATAATTGCTTGAATAACTGGAAAAATTTCAAAGGTAATTTATGAATCTGTGCACAATCTTGGTTGAACTTTAACTGATACCAATATCAACAGACCTTTAATATCATTACATTCAAGGTCAATAAACATAATATGCATTACATACTGCTGCACCACCGCAACCATTGAAATAGTCAATCTGTTACAAGATGCACAATATTTTTAGTATAATTAAACAAGTTCAGTAGGTGTCTATCAAGTCTGATTCATTACCTTCACATTAATTCCACTGTGTTTAGTCTTGATTGTGACAGTGTAGATGCGAATACAGTGTAAATTAGTCTTGTCTGCACCAAACCTCTCGATGCAGGGTCTTGTCAGCGAGTGAAATGATGAACAGATAGGAGTTACCTTATAACCATGTGAATAGATATTCCTTTTCTAATAACTTTTTATAATACAAGTATTTTTAATGAACGGTTAAAATACACGTTTTTAACAATGCTGGTATGACAGATCCAAGCATATATCCGTATGCTACCATTTCCCGGAAAAAAAAGGCGAAGATACATGAATTAATACATTGAAGAGCATATTTCTTACTTTGTTTCGTAGTGATATTTAACGATGTATCAAAACATTATCCATGCCACAAAACAACTCATTAATTTACCTTTGTCGGTGTCTATAACTCATTCAGTCAACATATAGCTTATATATAAGAAAAAAACGAAAAAATAATATGATTCAATACAATTGCCCCCCACTGTGCACTGACGTCATATGGAGGTGCACAGTGCCTGAGCTTATTTTCCTTTTTGAGGTTTAACAAACCTGGCTGGTATGGGCATAGCCTTTATTTTCGGCCACTGGAGTTATCCTGAATGGTTATCAATTTATATGGGCTTTCAGCTTCTTTTAAAGTTTTCTCTCCTAACAAAGTGCTTGCTGTAACCATATAGTCCCATTATTGTCAGTCAGCATCTGCAGTGTTTAGTTTGTGAAGTATGTGCGCGCAGCCCAACATCCGTTACTGTCACACAGTTCACACTCATGTTTAGTACAAGGCCAGTGTCCGTGTCATGCATTTGCATTGGCTTTCACTGGACAAATCTGTGAAGCTCGTTTTCGGCGGTGTGATCCTTTGTGAAATCTTCGATGCGGTGACAACTGGTTTCCACATCAGCAGCCCGAAGAATTTGTTTCACCTCGTTTCTCTCATTTATTCAGTGGGGAGACCAGCTGTAAGGTAAGTCCTTGCTGCTTTTACAATGTCATTGAGCACAGAAAATTCATATTACATGAAGTATTGCCATTTCTAGTTTACCATGCGAATACTATGTTTTGAGTGCCTTTGATACAGTTGCATTACATAAAGTTTCTGTAGTGTCCTTTTCACATACTGAACATGTAACATAATAAAATACAAATACAATTACAAAATGCATTTATCCTATTCATTTGCCGACAAGCCATTATCGTCATTCATATACATTATAGTCTGTATATATTCTCTCCCTTTTTATACATAGGGTCATTACTTGTCATTTGGTTTTAGAACATTTTGTCAGGTTTCATTTTCGTTACATTATGCGATTCCAGTTACATAAGTACACATTTTATTTTCGTTTAGTTACTCATGCTTCATATAACACTCATACAATAATGGATTCTGTTTTCATTTATAGCATAAAGTGATTCACATTTCATCTCAATTTACAGTGACTTCTTGTCAGAGCATATTTATCAATTAAAAAAGAATCAAAGAAGTAAACAATAGTCGCTACAATAGATTCTACATGCTGCTCAGATAACCACGCATGGCCTCGCCTCTCTAGCATTCTCCAGGAAGTATCTACACAATGCAGGGTTGAGAAAATTGCACGGAAAGGCATTTTGTGCTCAAGTACGTCTCGGTAGCAGACTTAACTGTGGTCCCAAGAACAAAATAGTTTGTTATTTATAAACACAACTTAAATGTGATGATACCAATTGTATCGAATACTTATTCAGTGTTTAAAGTTCAGCTCAATATTTACTTGTTATGTTGACTGCACAAAAGATAACCATTTCATATGCCGAGATACACAATCTGGATGTGGTTTTTAGGTGGTTTTCCACATCCCGATAGGTGAATACTGGGCTGGTCCCCACGTTCCACCTCAGTTACATGGCTTGCAGACATCTGAACACATTTGCACTATTCCATCGACTACATTTGACGCAGACAGTTGGGGTACACTAATTCTGTCCCGGGGGGGCGGGGGGGGCAGGAAGGGCATCCGGCCACCCCCTTAACCATTAACATGCCAAATCCGATTTACGATGGCTAGCCCTGCATAGCTGCGGGACAAGGCTCAAGCAATAGATAGATAGATACATATGGATATAATGTTTATAGCAGAGTAGCTTAAATAAATATCTCATAGTTTAGTGTCCCTTTCCTGTGTATATAATCCCTTAGCTTATTTTTATATGTATGTATTGTGTAGATAGTAATAGTTGTAGTATATATTCTCTATTAATTTTCTATTTCTCTATTTATTCAATAGGCTTTACACGTGCTAGTGGAGGCTGTAGCTCATCAGGTTAGTTTGTTCTGAGCACTCCAACATTTCCAGCTGTGGCTGCATGGCGCACACACACTTGCAGTTTGTTGACCAGCTTGCTTCCCAATACGCATGTGCTGCGTCGTTCTGATACCGTTTGTGTCATGGGGAGTTGTGTATTCCATTGCACGCTACCATGCATTTAAGATGTTCATTTATTTGTTTACAACTAGGCTAAGCGCAAGGTGAAGTGTTGTATTTAGAGTATCGTCATCTCTAGACACATAAAGTACAATTCTTCCTTCTTACAACCGCTCATCTTATCGTTTACATATTTGACATATAAGAAAAAAACATACAAACCATAGTTTTCCTTAACAACTAAAAACAGAAATTCTGGAATGTGACTTTCCAGCAGGCTAAATCTAATATTATTATACTTACATACAACTTAGAGGGTATACAGCCCTTCTTCATTATCTAAACATTCTCAAGTCTTTTGCAGGTAAAGGCCCTTGTCTTTACCTGTGTTCATGTCTATGCTCCTGCACAGGGGATTTTAGTAATTATGTATGGTCCAGTGTATAGTAGTTGCCACTTACGGTTCAGTTTTCCAATTTTTGTGGATTTGTGATGTGTTCTAAGTAACAACCTTTCATCCTATATAAAATTGTGTTGTATGTTTCAGCTTTCTGTCATAAATTCCTTTCCTGTATATCCTCATTACTTTGATACAGATCATCTTTCACAGCACTAGCTTGATCATATCTGATGAAGCAAGTGTCGATGAAGCAAGTGTCAATCAAGCTCGTGCCCCCCCCCCCCCCTCCCCTTTCCTCCCAGGTCACAGAAAGGGGGCCTACCATGACCAGTTTAAAGTTTTGTTGCACGGTGGCATCAGTGTCTGCGTTAGGTGTCACTTCTACTATGTGGACTGTTGGTGTTTGATTTTGCCAGTTAATATCCTGTGAGGCTCTCGACTGAAATTCTCTTTGCCTTTGCATGTTATTCGGCATATGTACGTTGCTTTGCTGGACGAAGTCCAGTGTCTGTGGATTATTCGGCTGTTTGGTATTGTTTTGTGTTCGTCAAGCGATCAGATGATTACTGCTGGTAGCTTGTGTCTGTATATATTGTACAGGCTGGCCATATGTTACTTGCCCATTATAGTTGTTTTTGTTAAATTTTTGCCTGTTTCTTTTATATCTGCCCTTGAATTTATGGATTTTGCCATTGCCACTGTGATTATCGTTATTATTACTATAGGTCCATGTACGGTAAGGTTGCCATCTGTGTTGTACTATGAATCCGTTGTTCACTTTTTGGTCTGTAAATCCCTGTGACACTACCTGCATATGGACAGGCTTGGGTTGTACTGATCTCTCTTCATATATCAAATCTATTGAGTCCAGGACACATAGAAAGTATTCGGTGTCGTGTTCCAGAATGGTAATGAGTTTTTCCCAAATGTGGGCAGGTAGACGGCTCTTTAAAATTTTCAGCACGTCTACTTGTGATACTGGGTTTGTCCCGTATCTGGTTTTTTCAAATATTTGTCAAAACAGCCCCTTAAGCTTCCATGTTTGCTACTGAATGGAGCTAGGTTGAATACTTCAGGTCTGAGCCTCTCTTGTATAGATTCAGACCAAAACTTATCCAGAAAGGCTCTCCCAAAGTGTTCATAGCAGTGGCAACGTTCCACCATGTCCGTAGCTCATAGCAGAACGTCACCCTGTTTGTATCCGACAACAAACCTAATTTTCTGATCTTCCGTCCAGGTATGAGGTAAAACATTTCGAAATGGTCTGATAAAGACCATGGGGTTTGTTCTTTTCCCAGAAATTGTCACCGAAGTAATCCTTCATCTGGTAGTAATATTGACACACACTCTGTGATGTCAGTGACAGGCGCATTTATGTTCGCTCGTGGCGGAACACTTGGCGACTGCGCTTGCTTGAAGAGTACAATTACCGGCAAGTGTTGTTGCATTCTGCAATCTTCACTCTTTTCCTTCGATGGTCTAGCCATGTATTGTAGGTAACCAGTGAAAATATCTAACTTCTCTAAAAGCATGGGTTTGTTTTCTGTCAAATATTGTTTTGGAATGTCAGTAGTTTTAGCAATACTGCCTCGTAACCTCTCCCATTCTTCCTTTAAACCTGAGTCTATTTTAGCTGGAAATTTACTTTCTTTCTCTTTTAGAGCTTGCTCCACTGTGTCTGCACAAATCCTGCACTCCAACACCACGCCTTCAGCAAGGGTGCTGCCCCTATCCAGCATCCCGGCTCCAGCTGTTTTGTTATTTCCTTTACATCTGCACATCTCTTATCTCTCTGTTTTTTGGTAAATTTTGACTCTGAACTTAACTGGGCCACTCTTAGACATAACTTTTGTAATTCTGTAGGCAAGTTTTTCCACATGTCTTGCAGCGCACTGACTGCGTCTGTCACACTTTTTATCAACGCATCCACTTGGGATTGCATCTCCTGAGGTTTTGTAACTCATCTGCAAGCTGCTCTTGTTTATCGTCCAAGAATGATACTCTTTCCATTAACGTATTTATATTGTGGGATATATTGCTAATTATTTCTTGTTTTAGTTGTTTACATGGCTCTGTCAACTTCCCGGATAGTACATCAGTTAATTCAGTGTGTATAGTTTTGCTCACCATACTTGAAATCGTTAAATGCCTGATTTTGCTGTGTACACCCATCTGATATTTTCCTGTTGTTTTGAGAACTGCTGTGTCATACCCTTAAGTAGTTGTGTCATTTATTGCACCAGTTGTTTCAAATTGTGTAGCTCACTAGTATTTACAATGTTTTTACGAACTGTTCCCTGTTCTTGTATTCTTAATGTTGTGAGCAAATAATCAAAGGAATTTTCTATGTTGCGCCCTTCAGTTTCACTATTTGGAAAAATGTTTCCTGATGAGAACTGAGAAACTGTCTCATCGAGTATCATAAAAGTGACATCATGATTAGTTATATTACCACTGTCATCATTTATTGATAGTGAAACACCAACCGTGTCGTTTAGGTTGCCATCGGCCAGTTCACAAGTTGGCGCATTACCTTCAACTGCCGCCAAGCTCAATTAAAGTAGGTTTAGCTGTGTATTCACAAATGAACCTGATTATTATCTGACACAGTCTTATAGAATATGAATGACTTATCTTGCACTTTAATGCTAACTTAGTACACATTTTCATCTTTTCTGTAGAAATGCACTTTCCGTAAAGGATATTAATTGGAAGGAAAAGAGATTATCTACTGCCAGAGAGACGGTGCCAAGCACGGCCGTATAAGCATACAGCATAGCAGCTTTCTACCTTTACCGCTGAAATCAGCATTCCCAGCTCGTCTTGTTTGTAGGCAGAATTTAATTTTAATTCGCTCCTTCAATGTTTTTATCATTCCCAATCTGGTGGTTATGTAACAGATACAACAAACATTTGTACCTTGTAAAACAATATGAATCATTTATCTCAAACATTTTATTTCAACAATTGAAAGATCTGTTCATATTTTGCTTGGCGCCGTCACTGAATAGGTATGTGGAAATGTAAATGGATTAATAATGCTTGAATAACTGGAAAAATTTTGTAGGTAATTTATGAATCTGTGCACAGTCTTGGATGAACTTTAACTGATACCAATATCAAGAGATCTTTAATACCATTACATTCAAGGTCAATAAACATAATTTGTATTACGTACTGCCGCTTCCAGTAGAGTGCAGTACCAAATAATCACCACTACCAATGGAACTGTCAATCTGTCACACAAAGCACAGTATTTTTTGTATAATTAAACCAAGTTCAATAGGTGTCTCAAGTCTGATTCATTACCTTCACCAATTCCACTGTGTTTAGTCTTGGCTGTGAAAATGTCGATGTGGGATGGTCTTCCGGATAACGCATAAACTATTCTTGTCTGCAACCAACTCCTCGATGCAGGATCTCAGCATCGAGTGAAATGATGAACAGATAGGAGTTGACCTTCTAAACATTTTACAATACTTTGAATGAATGGTTAAAATACACATTTTTAGCAATGCTGGTATCACGGATCCAAGCATACGTCCGTACGCTACCACTCAACGAAACAAGGGTGAAGATACATGAATTAATAAATTGAAGAGCGTATTTCTCCCTTTGTTTCATACAGATATTTAACAATGTATCAAAACATTATCCTGGCCACAAAACAACTCATTAATTTAGCTTTGGTGGGGGGTCTATAACTCATTCGTTTTACATATAGCTTATACATACGAAAAGAAAAGAATGAAAAAGTAATATGATTCAATACAGCCTCCTCCACACATTGAATGAGTCGCACCTGCAAGCAGAGTGGCCACTGAACTCCTTTCCCAACCTGCTCACAATTTCCCTGAGGGACACAATCACCTGCTTAACACTGGAGCTCTGAATGACAAGCAATCCCACCCTCTCTTCCTCACAAGGAAATGCATGTTGGGAATCTTAAGAAGAGATTGACAAATCAGTTGTAGTCTAACATGAAACTTGAACGCAAAGATGTATAAACCAAAACTGGACCTGACGATGATGGTAAGATCACCTGATTGCTAAACAATCTATGGTGTTGATTCAATGGGCTTAGTATCAAACATACCAAAAACTTGTATTTGGAATTTACAATGTAAAATAGCTTAACTCTCATTTCCACATGGGAGTTAAGCTGTATAACAAACTTCCCAAACAAATAAAATGAACTACTAGAGTAATAATCTTTAGTGTATTTCATGATTGCTGTTTATCTATTGACATGTACTTGACTGTATCATTAAAGCGCAGAAGCGCTGTAACAAATATGTATGAAAAGGTCGCGTGCTGAATCACGGCGGTTTTGGTTCGGGGCGGGGGGGTTGTCTTGGTGTTCAGTCTCTATTTGAACTAGAAACACAGGATAAAAAGTTCCTGGTTTACCCCAGACCAGCAGCCATTTCTATAGTCATTTGAGCATCTGTCTTACTGTACCTATGTTACAGTATATTAAGTAAGGTTTAACTGTAGAACCCGAGTTGCCGCAAAGCCAAAATGTGCAAGCTGGTTAACTCCTTTTGCAAAAGATTTTAACTAGGCTAAAATTAATGCTCAGCTAGTTGGACCATTTGTATGTGCATTGTTTGATTTTATATGCAAAAACAGATCCCCTTGTTTGGATTTTATGTGCAAAAACAGTTATCCTTAAATAAGCAAGGAATGGAGTGAGACCAACGGTTCAAATTTGGTCTACTGCTGTATCAGACCTTGGTCTACTGCAAGTTTTAACCATTTGAAAAATCTTGATTTGTTTAGAGTTTACGTGCAAAAAAGGATTTATATATATATATATTTATTTATATATACATATATATATATTTTTTTAAGCAAATTACACTTGTATGAATCAGTTCAAACTTTGTATAAAGTAGATGAATGTTAAGCTGAACCAAATTTTTTTCATCCAATGATCTTCATTTGTTGTCAAGCTACAATGGTTCAAACTAAAGCTAAATGTTGCACGTAAAATTCATTCTTATGAGAACTGAATACGCAGTAATGGTTCAAGTAAATCAAATAAATGAAAAATGCATTCTTATGATAAAACTGAAAACTTGCTTTCAGATATCTAGCTTTGTCTAAGATAAGTTTCAATCATTTGAAAAAACCTTGCTTCATTTAGATTTTATGTACAAAAACACATTTTCCTGGGAGGTTCTTAAAGCATGTCATTTCTGTAATTTATAATTATATTTTTCTCTGAGACATTTAAGTCTCTTCTTTATCTGTGATATTGATTGAAGCAGAAGAAATGGATTGAAGTTTGTGTTGGGGAGGGCTCTTAACTTGGGTAGTTCGTGCAGCAATATTAATCATCATGCTGTGGTGGTGTAATGGTTAGCATTTCTGCCAAGCAAGAAGACCCGAGTTCAAGTCCCAGCCGCAGCACAAATTTTAATCCATTTCTTTCTGCTTCAATCAATATCTGTAATTTATGCTTGTATGAATTGGTTAAAACGTATTGTGGAGGTAGTTAAATGGATAAAGTCAAAACGAATTTTTTTAATCCCATAACCTTTATCCATTGTCAAGATACAATGCCTTAAAGTCGAGATAAATGGAGTACATAAAATTCATTTTTACATGAAACATTAACTGAATGCAGAGAAATAGTTTAAAGTGAATCAAATCAATAAAAACATGCATTCTTACAGTAAAACTGCAAAACTTGCTTTCAAAAATCTAGCTTCGTTTGGATTTATGTGGGATTTTTTTTTTGAGTGCACTGCTTTTATGTTTCAAAGTTCTGCAAATCAGTTCAAATTCTGTAGGAAGGTAGATAAATACATGGAATTAATTGTCATAATGTTGTTTTGTGAGAGCTTTATTCATTGCTACGATCCATGATTTAGCTATCATAAGTAGGACATAAAATTCAGTTTTTCATGAATTGCACTTGCTGAGAGGGTTTAAAGTCATACAGATGATAAAAAATATATTCTCACAGTAATCATAAGAAACATTTACAAAAATCTTTCATCATTTGGGTTTTGTGTGTGAAAAATCACACGTTTGCACACAAAATTGTGCTTTGTACAAGTGTAATTCACTGTAAGTGCTGCATTTGGATATAATTAAAAACTAGTTATTATGGGTATCACTTCATTGTTTACACGTTTAAGATTGTATTTCCCAGTGGCTTAGAATCATTGAAAAATCTTTGGACAAGCAAAACAATGCCTGTACTAAACAAGAATTACATCCAGCCCTGTACAAAATGATGTACTGTTTGATCAAGCATTTACAACTTTATCAATGCCCATGCAGAAAAACTAACCTGAAATTTGCTACAAAAATAATTGTCAGAAAAAGGTCACCTTAATTCTAACCAGTAGAGAATGTTTTCTGTATTTTCTTCAAAAACTACTTGCTATCTTGTAGACATCCTATTTTCAGGCAAATCAAGCTTTAGTTCAATTTTTGTACAGCACTGAGAAGTTGAGTCATATTTTGTTGTGCACACATTGTTTTGTAGTTTCTCTCTTTATTTCAGCCAACCATATTCATACTTAATTCTGACTTGTTTTTGCAACAAAATGTTTGTGCCAAAATTACACACAAGAGGTTTTCTAGTGGCAGTTTCTTAATTTTCAATTTTTATTAGTGCATAATTTAAATAATCAATGGCAAGACTTTTAAGACAAGAGATAATAATTAAATGTATGCTTTTCAGTAGTTTATTACTTGTTGTGGGAATCATTCAGCTTGCAGTATAGCAAGTTTTTAAGGAAGTTCTCTAAGTAATACGCTCGTACCATAAGTTTATCCAGGTGATAGAGAAACAGTTGACACATTTTTACCATAATCTTCACATTATATTTAATATTTGATCAAATACCATATTCATGTTTACTGTTATTTTGCACACGGCATTAAGGATTTATGGTTATTTTTCATATGCATATATGAATAAAAATGTGTGTAACTATAAAACAAATTAAATTAAAACAAAAAATTAAAAAACAATAAAAAAATTAAAAAATATGAAATAAAAGAGCAAAATAATAAAAATAAAAATTATGAAAAACAAACTAAAAATTGTAAAAAAGGTCTCCTGCAGTTATGCGATCTGGACGTGATGGTGAGGCTTGCTTATGTGCTCCGAGTACTCAATAGGCTATACTGGACAGGTTCAATCATACCAGTCGGGTAACTGTACAGGAGCCAGACTAACAATGCCCAACCCAAGCAACACAGTTCAAAAAACAGTAAAAAGACCTATATCAGATCAGCCATCACCCGGGCCACCAAAAATCTACATCTGTTACCAAGCTATGGCAGTCTAATGTCAAAATTATGGCAGAGTAAAAACTGGGAACTACAATGAAAGCTCCTATCACAGTGCAAGAAAAGGTGAATATGTCCTGGACGGAGTTAGGGATGTGAAAGATGAGAACTAGCTTTTCGACTTATCTATATCTTACAATAAAAACATCTAAACATATTCACACCTTTTCATGAGTCAACACTACTTCCCTAGTACAGTGCGTCCTATTAGCTGCCAAGTGTTGGCACACCTGCATCTTGCAATGTACAGACAGGGTGTATACGAGGACAAGGAAAAAAATACACTTTCTCCCGGATTGAAAACACAGTTTTTCCGTGTTATTAAGTAACAGTATATTTTCCCTAGGAACCGTAAAATTTATCAATCCTTTGAATGGTTATGTTTTTATACACGGGCGTAGAATTTCCCGGCACTTTATAAAACGAAACTCTGGGAGGAAAACCCCTTTTGGAAAGATTTTTGATGTGCAGCAACATGTACGCTGCATATTTTTGTATTACGAAAGTATAAATTCGAATTCCACCAAACACCGCATGTTACTTTCCGAACCACTGTAATCGAGATTGCGACGCGTTTTTGTAAGCCTGTCATAGCTCACGTCACGTGATCCCGCCACCCGATGACAGCGGATATTCAGACCACAGGACAAGTGGTGTCAGTTAATAGTAACATCACTGTTAAGTAGCGCGGATACACAAACTGGAAAGGTAATGTTTTTAATTAATATAAGTTGTGTTGCAAAGCTTTCACACACAATATTGGTCTCTAAGGTTAATAAGCTGCATAAGAAGCTAAGCTTTCACATGTAATGTTGATCTTTTTGCGCGTGTTGCTCTTTAAGATATATCACACAAATGTGCCACTAAAATTTTTAGCCGAGCCCAGTGACTTGCCCTGAAAGTTTTCCACAAATTAGCTACCGCAGAAGAGAGAGCTTCCCGTAGCACTACATCAATTTGCTCATGATAACGACATGAATGTCTGGGCAAAAAATATTTCTAAATGGCTCGTCATCAAATGCTCTGTGATTTAAGAAGTTCATCGTACATTGTCGCACATGGTTCAACTTGCGTATAAGGAAATTTACTTTGAAAATAACTTTTTTTCAAACCACTATTCGCAAAATTTTCCCGTGACCCGTTGAAATAGGTTTCAGTAGTCGTCAGAGACCGCCAGATGACAGGCGCCGCCGCGCTTTGGCAGCTACTGTGACGCAGGAAGCCCGTATATTCGTACGTGTAAAACATTAAAAGATCTTACATTATGTCATAAAAGAAAAGACGTAAGAGTATACTCAAAGATCATCGGAATTTAGTGAATAGTACTAAAATGGCACATTTAAAGTGCATACTTAAAGAGCACATTCGTAGGTCCAGATTTCCAATGAAGTAGGCCTCGACCTGATAGTTTTCGGTGTGGGTTCCGGGATCTTAATTTTCTTAGAGTACCAGTACTGTACTAACTCATTTTTGATTCTATATTATGGCATAATGCCATACGTGCTAGAAGATGAAAACGTGCACTTGAAATGCAGCCAGCTGTTTAAATCAGCCAAGAGTGTGGAACTAAACACTTTGTTTCAAACACATTGACTGCCTCAGCGTAAAAGATTAATAAAAACCAAATTTCTTTAGCAAACCGACAAAAATAACTTCATTGTTGTACAAGGCGATTTATGCATGACTGTCAGAAACGTGGAAATAAAATAAAATCTGAAACTAATAACGTATATTAGCCTTCCGTGATTATGTGGATGTCTTAATTCACTTGATAGCTCCCAGCCACAGAAGTCCGTTTTGTTTTCATTTGATGTGAGCAGTAAACTAAGAGGAAACAGCAAACTTACTAGAGTGTAAACACGGGTCACGTGGAGACTACACACTTCCCCACTACAAATCAAGACTGCTCTGCGCATCAGCCCCGGATCTACGATAATTCCGAACCGGGGCAATACTACGATAATGGCGCCGCTCCTCCCAGCCCCTTCCCTCGAGCGTTTGAGATACGAAGTCAAAAATTTAAAAAAAATTGAATTTTCAAAAATGTTCATTTTGTACACACATCTATTTGAAGAGTCTGATACATAAAACATAGATGTTCGAGGAAATGTAAGAAATGTTATTTGGTATTAAGTGTGCCAGAGTGCAGTGCCACCCCTCTCCACACAGCATTCTTCTATCGCACGTCACTGTATTTCGCTCCGTGGAATTGTAAAGTGTATATTTTGTACTGGATGCGATCAAACTATATTCAGGACAGTGGAAGATGAAATGCCCTGTGGTGCCTCTCCTGCTCCCATTCAGACGGTTTGACAGCCTAACCCTCTTAAAAAATATCTCTCAATTAATACTGGATGGGAGTATTTGTAATCGTGAGAACGAGAACTCTTTAGAAAATTTGCACTCTGTATTGCCTGTTAGCTAATAACTTTGTTTTGGGTGACATACAGTTAAATACGGGATACATAAAACCAGTAAAGACAAGAGACAAACAAGACAGTAAACAGTTCTTCAATCCTTAGTTCCTAGCATTATTTTTTCTCTAATCTGCTACAGCTTTACATGGCGCGCTTTCCTTTCTGCGAAAGAATTCATTACCTCAAAGTTCGTGAAACGTTTTGCTGCATGAAAAATCGAAGTATTGTTGTCTAATACTGCGTAAGCTATTAATACAAATAGTACCCAAGACTGGTGTGGTTTCTCGATCTGATTACGGCTATTTTGTCACTGTCTGCTAGATAAAATAAAATAGGCCTTTCTAACGCTTGTAATTTTATAACACGACAGAATATAATTCACGAAGACCAACATAAAATGCCTATTAGGCCTACATCAATCAAAAAGCTTTGTTAGAAAATAGTTCCACATTTCATTCATACGCTCCTGTTTCTCGAGCATGAGATCGAAAAGCAGTAGCACGAGATTTTTATATAAATCTGGAATCGTCATATTCTTCCCTAATTTGTTTGATGTCCCCGTTTCTTTTCCTTCCTCGTTCTAACAATCAATCTTGTCATGACATAATTCTGGAACTATGTCAGCCTTTGTCAAAACTTATTCACCGGTTAACTTCACTAACCCTGCCAGAATCACCGGTTTAGTTATCTCTGATTATTCTCCGAATAAGTGTTATGTTCGTACAAACCATTTTCCGCGCTACTTCCAAAACAGAACTTCAGTGGTTGCTAGACGGGGACTGTACAAGTGCTAGTGTAGCGATCTGGGCAAAAATTTCCTGACAGTTTCATTTTCCCGAATACACCGAGAAGATAACACGTAATCTTTCTTACCTGTTATTCCTGTTAGTCGTTTATTTCCACTCTGGAAGTCTGAATCTATGGAATTCCCTAGTACGTACAACAACGCTGATCATTCGCAAACCCAATCAAGAACATAACAGACAGCGATTGCGTTCACTCGTTCGGCTTTACTCCGCACAGCTCGTATAGCCCGGTCTCCTTTTGCCTGCAGGAAAGTTTATTTCTAGATGCAACGAGGATTCCCCTGACAGAGACATCACGTACACTATGCACGCATTCAAAAATCAACTTATGACTCACTCAGAAATCAACTTACAGAGTGTGTCCGAAAACTAACAGGGATGCGTTTCAAAATCATATGAGTAATCGATAGACCAACGTGCGCTGGATGCTAAGCGCTTTGTGAACAAGGTTTTTCCTCCTCAAGAATATGAATTTGGGACCCCTCCCCCTTCCTCATAGATTCGGGCCTGCTGTGCATGCGTGAATCTGGCAGCTTGGGCGCGGCAGTAAAATTTTTCCCTGTTGCATCTAGCAGCTTGCTGCGACTGTTTACACAGCCAACAGCCACATTTCTGTAGCCAGAAGCGGGAGAAGGTACTACCCATACGCCACTTAACTGCGAATGCGCATGAGCCCGCTCGTAACTGCTGAAACGAATCTAATGTACACAGTTGTGACGTCACGCTCATCGGAGGCAATTTGTTGTTATGAAACATTGCATAGTCTTCCTAAAGCACACAATTTGCTGTTGGCAAACTCTTGTATGAGCACTGTGTTTTGTTGTACATGGCACATTTCCTTTGCAATTAATGTTTTATTTTCGTTTTTTTTCTCGTTCACGTTTTATTGTTGCAGTATTATTCTGCAATAGCGCGTTACAGTAATAACCTTTGTCAGAGTATCGATTCTTACCAGTCAAAATTACAACGAAAAATTCCCGGAATTCTAAAAAATTCCCGGTTTTCTCCCGGATGAAAAAATTCCCGGGTTTTTCCTGGATCTCCTGGTTGTCCCGGGTCATATACGCCCTGACAGACTAAAGTCCCTGAACTGTACCCAAATTCCAGAAGCTTCACAAGCTATAGTAGACAAAATATAATGCCATATGGCTGAAGAGCATACACATAGTAGCTAAAAGTTTTTATGGAGGTGAAATTGTTCAGGGGGGGGGGGGGGGGAGAATGCTGAAACTTTTTTTTTTATTCCTGAGTGGGGAGGGTTGATTTTCCCCCTATATGACCATTTCTTTCCCAAACCCACCCCATTACATGGTATGGTAGGGATGTAAGAACAAATGTGCTTCTAAAGAGTGGGAGGCACCTACGATAGGAAGTATCCAAATGTGGGGGTGCATCTGTAATAGGAAGTGTACCTCAGAAAGGGGATGTATGCATCCTAAACTTTAATGACACATTTTGTTATATTGCACCATAAGACAAATGATACACTGGTTAACATTATGGTGTGTATCATGTTACAGGATATGACACCATGTTTACTTGACATGACATATATGTCTGCTTGTGTCTGTATGTGTGGATGGATATGTGCGAGTGTATACCTGTCCTTTTTTCTCCCTAAGGTAAGTCTTTCCGCTCCCGGGATTGGAATGACTCCTTATCCTCTCCCTTAAAACCCACTTCCTTTCGTCTTCCCCTCTCCTTCCCTCTTTCCTGATGAGGCAACAGATTGTTGCGAAAGCTTGAATTTTGTGTGTATGTTTGTGTTTGTTTGTGTGTCTATCGACCTGCCAGCGCTTTCGTTCGGTAAGTCACCTCATCTTTGTTTTTATATATGACATGACATATAATATTACAGGGCATGGGTATTAATACTAACAAGTAAAAATGTGCGCATATGTCAGATGTTTTGATTAAAATGTCTTTGAAGTTACAAGCAAAATCCAAAGTAGGCACTGTAACATAAACATGGATTCATAAAAATATAATTATATGAGTAATTCATTGCATGTGTCAATAACTCACCTTTAGCTCTATTTGTGCATCTACCTTTTGTATAAATTAATTTGTCCAATATTTGATGCACAAGCTACTTATGTAAAGAATAGGACCAGTAACATAAAACAAAATATTAAAAAAAAGCATTCACTCCAACCACATTTATTTGGAGACCAAGTAGAATGAGCCACAATTAAAACATTCCACTATTGTTGGTTCACACTTCATGTTAAGCAAAGGATCTCCTCACAACTGACTAGATAGGCCAGTTATTAGGCTAGAGAAGCCAAGGGCATAGCAAACTGCAAACAGATCCATGTCTAGTAGTGTTGAAAACTAACTATATGTAGCTGAATGCTTGCTTTTACTGTAAAGTGGAAGGATATTCAATTCTGAAGAGACAAAGTCTATGAACAAACAAAAGTAAAAGGAGTGGCAGTATCGAATTTTGTCAGCTACTGACAAAGGGAGAGACTAAGAAAGGAAAAGGATAAAAAGTGAACATCAGCTATGAAGAACTAGATAAAAGCACTTACACACAATTATGATCTCTGGTGAATGGCTCTACATGACTCAACAACAATTTTTTTTTTTAAATGTAGCCCCTTATGGCCAGCTGTTCATTCTTGGAACAGTTTAAAACTCATCAACTACCTTTTATTAACACAAAACTTCAAAAAAAGTATGAATTTAGAAACAGCACCAGCTAAGGATTTGCACTAAATCTGTTACAAGGTATCAAATTCAAGCTGGACTCTTACATAACACAAGCCCTGCATAATTGGGCATTATTCTTCTAAATTCTTAGTTGTTTATACTGATGAGATCCTAAACTGGAAGTCATATGTTACATACCTTATTCAATGCCTAAGCTCTACAATTACTGCACTACAGATAATGTAAGATTTTGGAGATGAAAATGTCAAAAAGTTAACTCACTTTTCCTGTTTTTGCTCACTAACATCTCATAACTTCATGTATGGGGTAAATTGACATTGAGGAAAGAAGTGTTCATTGCACACAATCATGCAATAAGGGTGATACGTGGTGTCCATTCTAGAACCTCTTGCAGACAGCTCTTTAAATAGTTGGGCATACTGACAACAGCCTAACAGTAAATTTAATATCTTACAAAGTTTGTTGTCAATAAT
The DNA here is from genome assembly GCF_023864345.2 of Schistocerca serialis cubense. NCBI lineage: Eukaryota > Metazoa > Arthropoda > Insecta > Orthoptera > Acrididae > Schistocerca > Schistocerca serialis. The sequence goes on along the minus strand of NC_064642.1, from coordinate 482,656,786 downwards.
TAATCACTGTTTGAAAATAACAACAACATTCATTAAGGTAATACTAGTAGAAGAAATGACTTCCACTATTCATCAATCAGCTTTAGTGTGGCCAAAAATGGTCAGGTATTCAGACATAAAAATTTTGTCCACCTACCAAGTGATCTAAAGAATTTAATGGATAATAAAATAGACTTCAAATACAAACTGAAATCATATTGAATACTGTATGTCCAATGCATACAGTGCAATATCAAAACCACTTTGCCCACGACCACTGTCAATGTGCAGTGTTGCTGGCACACTGTGCACTCTTATACTGGCATGTTGCAAATCTCACGTTTCCATACTTTTCCACTACAGTATAGTCTGCACTGTACCATGTTTCACAGTGGACCCCAAAGATACTGTGATGGTGCAAAAAATCCTGTGGCGACACCAATGATCCTGTGATGGCATAGTTGTCAATTGCTCATTAAGAATCTCTCATATTATACACTTGCACAATACGAAACATACACTTTCAAAGAAAATTAGTAATCTGGTGCTGTAAGTAACATAGCACTCACAGTGCCTGAAGGGTTACTGTTACCTCAGAGCATGCGCAGTCGAAAACAGACAGTTGTGTACCTTCTCAAAGTTAATTGTAGTGGAGCTGACCATTTTGATGCTGGTTGCTTAATAGAAGAGAGAGGGTGCTGCGAAAATATGTGTTTTCTGTTTTATTTGCATGCAAGCACACACTTGAAGAGAAATGGAATAATTTTAATGTGTTTTATCCATAATTTTAGTGACATGTGCTGTAGCACATTAGCACATAACTGATCACCATTGATAAATATACTCAAAATCTATAACCAACCTCAGTGTTCCCTCGCTCTGCACACAACCCTCTCCACTCCCTCACTCCAACCAACCAAATGGAATAATTTTTATGTTGCACACTTTGTGCATACATACTAATAACAAAATTCTCAACACTCCTACATCACACGCAGCAAACCACAAAATAATAAGAAATTTCAAATCAGAACAACAGCAGCAATGTCACAAACACCTTATCTTACTACAAACCAACAGTTACCATCAACATGTAACCTACTAACTAAACAGTTCTTACACTTTTACATACCATTAATTCTCAAGAGAGCCTGGCACTCATATTCTTCAAAGAATATTTCAGTCATTGCTTCCTGGATGGAGCTAAAGTTCAGGTATGGTTCTGTAACTACCAAAGGTGTTTCACTAAAATTCACTGGGCAGCACTCATTACTGAAAATGTAATCCCACACATTCTTTTGTACATCCCAGTTGATTAAATATCCCTAAAAGATAAATAGCCAATGAAATCTACAAGCTAAAATTAAATGTAGACTATGGAATATCACATGTACACACAAATACTCACATACCTTTTGGAAAGGCAAAATATAAAAAAGTCCAGAAGCATCTCTGCATTCTTCAACTTGGGCACCAATAAAAGGCCTCCTTCGTTCACTTTTAGCCTTCATTATACAGTTTGGAACAATTCTGCAGATAGTAAATTTTCAAAAATTCATAAAATAATAGTGATAATGGCGCACAAAATTTAAAGTTTTAATTTTGAGAAAAATTGGTTAAACATGAAAACCCTTACACATGTAAAATATCTTATTCAAACAAAACTCTCACTTACTCACTCTCATTATCATCCACATTTCTCTATACATTCACAATATCATTCAAAATGTATAAACTACAACTATAATCATTGTTTTTAAAAGAAACCAGAAACCCAGATACAAGGGACGTCTTTTAAAGTTTTTTACATACAACCTCTATGTGGTGCTATTGAGATGTGATATTACTGCTGTTTTGAACTTTTGTCATTTGTATTATTAAAGTAATAGTATCTAAAAATATTGGCCAAATAGTTTCCTTATAGTGAGCATCTAAAGAAACAGGCTGTGGAAAAGTGGAAACTTCACATGAAGAATTTCATCAGATGATTTTTTTACAATTTCATACAGAACTCGGTCAACATCAATGTCTCAAACAACTTTGATCCATTTTTGATTCTCAGTCACCTTCGGGAAAGATAATTTACAATTAGTTTTCGAAAATTGTTGTGTCCGTGTTCTGCGAGTGGTGAATTTTCATGAAAGTCGACAAAAATCAGTTGTTCTTGAAAAATAAAAAAAATAAAACCCAATCAATGCTTCCTCAGGCACATTGAAGACTGCAGTACCTTCTTTATTCCCTGAACATTTAGCTATGGATTATTTCTGTTCCCAAAGGACTCCACATAATTTGATCTAAGCTCAAAACAAGCTCATGTTAGTTAAGTAAAAGTTAAAAAAATTAAAGGAAAAAAATGCAAAATCCATATACAATATTACACCAGGAGACAAAATTAGGATATAGTTATACAATCCTGAAAATACGCAGCAACCAAATGTTTCGATGTTCCAAGATGAACTGAAAACAAAAATAATGGTTTACTTGTCAAGCACTTCCAAGGAAATGATCACTTATTTCTTTGGTTATAGTGAACAGGTCACCATTGTTGCTTTACAGGATTGAAGAACAATTAATGCTGAACAGTATACAACATTGAAATCAGGAAAACCCATCAAAAATACATGTATCAAATTGTTCTTCAGTATAGTAATATCAGCTGGCACATAGCACATCAAACAAGTGATTATATGACTGCGAAAGACATCAAATTAGTCTCCCCCTGCTTGTGTACCCACTAAATGACTTATCTGATCTTCTATTCAGAATGTGTTGAAACATACCAAAAGTGTGTGAATTTCAAAGATGAATATTTGGAGAAAAAATACATACCAATGAAATGTTTTTCTTCCATCGTTCTTGTAAAAAAAAATTGAAAGGCTGCCCTCATGGAACAACAAACTGAAGGCAATGTGACAGTCTGGTCATTTATATATGAAAAAAAATCCAGAATGAACCCTAGTAGTTTAGCAGTAAGGTTGGACATTTCACAAAATATTAAGTTATACAACATACTTCTTTTCATCTTTGCACTTGTATCAACAAATGACACACAACTGTTAAAATTGGCATATTTAAATCTGTACACCACAAGTGGAAGATACTGGTGAGTCCTATCACTGGAGCATGAAGCCATGCATCATAATTTTATGCACTATTCATAACTGAGGAAGTACGACCATCTTGTCTGAGGAGCAGTGATGAGGTATGCCATGGCCAACTTGGTTCAGCCAGCCGCAGCTTAATGTCTGTCCACTTCCAACCAGCCACTATTCCTCCCAAGGCCATATGATTCTGTACTGCAACTGCAAGGTGATAGCACATACAGGACAGGAAACTGGGTCACAAGATTTTCAAATACATTTTTTCTTGGCCACCACATCCCAAATGATCATGCAGCCTGGTACCTAGCAAAATAACACCACCTCCCTCAGCCTTTGTAGACAGGGCCACCTCCATATGAAACCTCTGTGCTAAGGCTGGGGAGCTGCTACGCTAAGGTTGGGGAGCTGCTACTTGTCCTCATCAACAAATTCTCAAGATGTGGATCTGTTTATGTTTCTGACTAATCTAGACCCACCACCATATCAAGTCACTGCCTGTGCAGCTGTGAAATTGATTTTCACTACATTCTCCACAAGCAATGAGGGTGGCTGACAATTGTGTACAGCACACTCTAGTAATGGAGTAAGACCAATATCAATCCTAACCCATGGGTGGAGCAGATTGCTGCCATTCTTACTGAATTAGGCCCAGAGTTATTTGAGATTTATACAACCATTGAATGTTGCAGATATATGAACATTACAAATGTAAGATATTTCAAGAACCTCCCAGAAATAATAAATATGAAATACCTAACTGCCGATGGTCTGGTTTGAACCAGCAACCCACAGTGCGCCAGCAACCAACACTATCTATTACCCCACACTGCATTCACCAGAGCTCATGACATTGCTCCCTCTCCTGCACAAGCAATGACCCACTGTTTCAGAAGTCCACATTGCAACTGACTACAACACACTGGATCTAGATATTGTAAGTGATCCTTTGTATGGTAGCCCTGGAAGAGGTTTGTGTTCTTGTTCTATTGTTACATCCTCTTCACTATGATGATCATCAAAGGTAGGCCCTCCTGTCAAAGCTTCATGATCGATGAGTGGGTCTTCAGTTTTCCTGAACCTCCTATCATTCACCTGCACCCCTGGACTGTAGTAGTGCTTTATACAGAAAACATGGACAAAGTCTCTGCACTTTTGCCTTCTTGATGAAGGATCATAATCCTCGACGCAATAAGTGAAGTCTGACATGCAATGAAGGATAAGATAGAGCCCAAAGGTGCCACTTTTTGCACAGGCATAAAAATCCATACAAAGTCTGATGTGCTGTATTTCACTGGCCAATGCATTACAGTACCTTTGATCTTCCTACCGGGAAAATATATTTTTTAAGTGCAGCAATCTATATCATTTCTAATGTCCCGATCAGTTGTTTAGCACCTCCTCTAAATGCTATTGGAATCTTTGTTCTTAACTTTTTTTAACTAGCTTCCAGCATTATAAATTTTCTTAAGAATAAAACGCAGCATACAAATAGAGCTGTATTATCATCAAGCTGGCAGAAGTAAAACCATCCTCTTCAAATGATTATATTTTATCGGTTCCTCCATAACTTATGTATAATAATTAATGCAGAATTACTGTACATGATTATGGAATCACATGTCATGGACACCAATACAATATTTTGCTCGCTGTTTTGGTAAGCAACAGTGCAGCGCATCGTTCAGGAATATACATTGTTTTAGCTTAAATCAAACAATGAAAAGTCTAGGATGGAATAACAACCTCCTCTATGCAGTGAGTAACAACCTATCTTTATACAGAAAGGACAGATTATTACTCAATGTACAAAGGTGGTATGCCTGACTGCAACTCAATGCCTACTCTATGTGATGAGTAGTGATCAATCCTTTTCATATGGTTATTGTTTCAGTTTAATGTATAACTGTATGTCTTTATCTGTGGGGTAAATACAAACTGAACTGAAATGTGCATGGAGAAGCTTATCAAGCATAAACAGAAGATGAAAATTAAAGTAAATTTTTGTTTACTTTCTCTAAGTATTAGAGGGAGCAAAAGGTTATAAACAATTTGTATGGAAATCAGACTGTGGTTATATGAATCAAAGGGCACAAGAAGAAAGCCCTGGTTGAGGAGGGAGGGTGACAGGACCTTAGCCTATCCCTGATGTTATTCAACCTGCAGATTGAGCAAGCAAATTGGAAATGGAGGTGGTGTACTTGTTGCAGTAGACAGGAAACTCAAATACACTGAGACAGAAATTGAAGTCGCATGCAAGATTGTTGGACGAGACTTTGTATCAGGGTGGATATAAAACGATAGTTGAATCCTTCTATTGGTCACCAGATACATCTCCTGATGTAACCGAAAACTTTAGAGAAAACTTGTACACAAGTTCCCCCATCATACTGTAATCATCAGTGAAAACTTTAATCATCCAACAATCAAGATGGAAAATTAGTTTTTTTAGTGGTAAGCATCACAAGAAATTCTGTGAAACTTTATTAAATGCCTTCTCTGAAAAAAATCTAGAACAGATAGTTAGGAACCCCACTTATGTTGGAAATATATCAGCTCTAATGGCAACAAATATGCCTGACCTCTATGAAGATGTCCAAATTGAAACTGTGACCATGACACAGTTGTGGCAATAATGATAACCAAAGTACAAAAGACAACTAAAACAAGCAGAAAGATATATACACGCAATAAACTATATAAAAAATCAGTAGTGCCATATGTCAATGAGGAACTTGAAACTTTCAGCACAGTGCAAAAGCATGTACAGGAACTCTGGCTCAAAAAACTTACAATATTAGTTGACAACGCACTGGGTAAATATGTACCCAGTAGAACAGTTCATAATGGCAGGGAACCACCATGGTATACAGTCACTGTAAAGAAACTTCTAAAAAAAAAAAAACAGATTACTGCACAATAATTTAAAAACAATGAGTGGGGCTGTAGATAAGAGAGATGCTGAATGAAACACATTTGGCTGTCAAGAGAGCAATGTGTTATGCCTTCAATGACTGAAGTAGCAGAATATTGTCAAGTAATCTATCACAGAACCCAAAGAAATTCTGGCTGTATGTAAAGGCCGTTAATGGCACCAAAATTAGTGTCCAGTCCCTAGTGAAAGAGACAGGAACTGAAATTGAGGGTAGCAAAGCAAAAGCTTATCTCAATTTTCAAATGTTCCTTTACGATGGAAAAACTAAGAGAATTGACCCCATTTAATCCTCACACCACTGGAAAGATGAATGAAATATATATTAGTGTCAATGGTGTTGAGAAACAGCTGAAGTCTATAAAACTGAAAAAAGCTCCTAGTCCTGATGGAATCCCTGTCAGATTCTGTACTGGAATTTGCGACCGAGTTTGTCCCTTTTCTAACTATAATCTATCACTCACAAAAAACCATGTCTATTCTTGGAAAAAGGAACAGTTCAAACCTATCTGCAAGAAGGGTAGTAGAAATGATCCACAAAATTACAGTCCAGCATCCTTGACATCGGTTTGTGAAATCTTAGCACATGTTCTGAGCTCAAAAATAATGAGACCTCCTCAATGTCAACCAGCATGGATTCCGAAAACATTGATCATGTGAAACTCAACTTGTATTTTTTTTTTTTTTTTTCACATGACATAATGAAAGCTTTGGATCAAGACAATTAGGAAGATGCAGTATTTCCCGATTTTCGAAAAGCATTTGACTCTGTACCAAACCCACGCTTATCGTCAAAGGTGCAATCATATGGAGTATCAAGCAGAATTTGTGGCTCGATTGAGGACTTTTTGCGTGGAAGGACACAGCATGTTATCTTGAATGGAGAGTCATCGTCAAAGGTAGAAGTAACTTCGGGTGTGCCCCAGGAAGTGTGAGGAGACCCTTGCTGTTCATGTATTATATTAATGACCTTGCAGACAGTATTAACAATAAAATGAGGCTTTTTACAGATGATGCAGTTATCTATAATGAAGCACTATTTGAAAGAAGCTGCATATATGTTCAGTCAGATCTTCATATGATTTAAAAGTGGTGCAGGGATTGGCAACTTGCTCTAAATGTTCAGGAATGTAAAATTTTGCACTTCACAAAATGAAAAAAAAATTGTATCCCACAACAATACTATCAATGAGTCACTGTTGGAATCGGCCAACTCATACAAATACCCAAGTGTAACACTTTGTTGGGATATGAAATGGAATGATCACACAGGTTCAGTTGTGGGTAAAGCTAGTGGTAGACTTCACTTTATTAGTAGAATACTGGGGAAGTGAAAGCAGTCTACAAGGTAGATTGCTTAAAAATCATTCATGTGACCAGTTCTAGAATATTGCTCAAGTGTGTGGGACTCATACCAGACAGGACTAAAGGGGTTATTGAATCAATACAGAGAAGGGCAGTATGAATGGTCACAGGTTTGTTTTATCCGTAGGAAAGTGGCAAAGAGATGCTGAAGTAGCTGAACTGGAACACTCTTAAAGACAGGCGTAAACTATCTCCAGAAAGTCTGTTAACAAAGTTTCTAGAACTAGTTTCAAATTATTGCTCTAGGAATATACTACAATCCCCTATGTATCGCTCACATAGGGATTGTAAAGATAAGATTAGAATGATTACTGCACACACACAAAGGCGTTCAATCATTTTTCCCGCACTCCATACATTAATGAAACAGGAAAAGAACATACTAATTGGTACAATGGGATGAACCCTCTGCCATGCACCTCACGGTGGTTTGCAGAGTATGGATGCAGATGGAAATGTACACAAAAGGAAACCAGAGGAAAATATGAAGAAGAAATTAAAGTTCAAGGAGAAGAAAAAAAACTTTGAGGTTTGCCAGTGACATTTTAATTCTGCCAGAGACAGGAAAGAAGTTGGAAGAGTGGCTGAGTTTAACGGGCACTGTCTTCAAAAGAGTTTATAAGATGAACATAAAGAAATGCAGGGGATCAGATTAGAAACCGAAACACTAAGCATACTAGATGAATTTTACTGTTTGGGCAGTAAAATAAGTGATGATGGCCAAAGTAGAGAGAATATAAAATGTAGACTAGCAACGCCAAGAAAAGCGATTCTGAAGAAGAGAAGTTTAACATCGAATCATAGATCATTTCTAAAATGAAGCAAACACAAAAAAAAACTGAATCAGCAGTGTTATTTATTCAAAACACAATGAAAGAGATCTGAATAATCTAAAAGCAGTAGCCACTGAAGTAAAATAATTTCTCTTCAATGCAGCTGAAAATGTGGGGACAAGTAATTACACCCACACGAAAGCCATAAATGTTATCCAGACAGATAAACCAAACACGCAAATATTACTGTAGTTCTAACATAAAACTCCAAAATAAAATTACTGTATTGAACTCGTCAAATTGTGAAAGTCCTCAATTCTACTGGATTTTATGGTGCGCCATGCAAAATTATACAATTTCATGCATACCATGTTTTAAGGACTGTAAGACGCTATGGAATTTAAGACACACATTAATTTTTAAGCATTTTTTAATAGAATTTTTATTATTGGATTTCAAAGCCAGACTACAAGGAAATTCTTTGCTTAAAATACTGGACTGCCCTTAAAATTCCTGAATATCGTCATCTGAACTTCCTACTACTTCCACATTGTCATCATTGCTGTCCTCTTCACATATAAGATGGTCTTCACTGCTGTCAAGAACATTACTTATGCTGCACTTCTTGAAAGATTTAACAATAAAGTTTTCTCTCACTCTAGATCATGACACTCTTATCCACTGACACACTTGTTTGATTGCAGGTCATTTTAAAGCTCCCTTTGTGTGGCTTGATGTTGGATTTCATCCATTGCCCATTTGTCATATTCCTCTCTCATATACATGTTAAATGGTTTATTTATCAACACATCACGAGGTTGCACTCGTGAAGCAAGTCCTCCCAAAATAACAGCATGCTATCTATTTCCCTGACTCAGTTTCTCTTTCTCAGAATTTTTCAAATGACTACTAAAATTATCTGGCACAAGAAGAGAACTTTTCTTCAATAGAGCACTTTTCCTTCCCTCCCACACACTGTTACTCCACAATTTTATACCGGCCTCATCCATCCAACTATTTGTCATGTACGTGAACACCACCACCTGATGGTATTCCAGAAGGTTTTACATTTGAAAATGATCATTGGATTAAGTTTAATACCATCAGTACAACATGAAAGAACAACAGCATAGTGCATTTTTTCACGTCCATTTGTTTTTATAGTTACAGTTTTAGCACTGTTCACGGCGACATTTCTGTTACTCAGTACATCAAATGTCAGAGGAGTTTCATTCACATTGGCTATTTGGCTTAGTTTCACACTGGTTTTCTTTCGATGTTGACTGATAAAGTGATGGATAGATATCTTCTCTTCATACTCTTATGGCATTTTGTGAGGTGTTTTGGTTCGCTTGCTACCAAGTCCATGATGCTTCATAAACGTGTAGCACCAACCGACTCCACCCTTAAAGTCTGTTAAGTTCCACTGACCACTAGCTAGCTTAAATGTGCGTATTTGAATCATTTCTGTATTAATTCCAGTGTCACTTTAATGGTGTCCTTGACTCCATTTCAGTATGTTGTTACCTACTTTCGGCCATTTTGCATTCGGCCTTCTATTTGCACATTTAGTCTTCCTTTTTTATTCTGTTAGCGGAGGGCCGAAATACTGCTCAGCTGCTCTGCTTCCATAGAGTTCTGCATACGCTATTATGCATAGCCCATATCATATGAATAAGTTATTTTTTTTCCATTACGAAACTAACTACAAACAAAAGTATTGTATTGTTATCGATAACATTAATCACTTTCAATTCAAGTTCATTAGCACTGTAGACTACAATGACACATCATAGGTGAGAAAATGTTCAGTTTGTGATGACAGGACAGTAGGAAGGCAGCGTTAGCAGCTTGTGGATCCCTGCAATTCATGTTCATCGCATCGGTGCACTGCTGCTGCCAGTTGAATCCAATGTTGCCAGACGGAGAAGGGTTTTTCTGCAGCATTGAATATGTGACCATTTTTAAGACTGGTAGAAATTTTACATCAGAAACTGTACATTTTTGTATTAATTTCGAGTATGAGACACCTGAATTTTGGAGGCATTTTTTAGAAGAAAAAATGTGCCTTATATAATCCATAAAAAATGGTAATGTTACCTCCTTTAACATTAACTGAAAACTAGTATATTTTCTGATAGATTTTTCTGTAATGTAGCATCTTGTGCACCAAGCAATCCATTGGCATATTGTTTGAAGTATAACATCATTTGTTATGTAGAAGGCATCTGCAATATTTCTATTAGTGTTTTTCAGTGGCAAGTGTATCTGCCCATTTTGTTTTCAATATGTCATTTAGTACCTTTGTTTGTGCGCTAGTCCTTTGATTACATGATTGGTTCGTATTTGAATTATCACTTGCACTGGTTATGTGTATAAGCCATAGAGGTGAGGGGGCAGGGGGACTGTACTGTGGATGTGGCAATCCTCCTAAGCATTATTTTGATGACTTCTGAGTATGCAGAATATGGTGAATTGCAAGTTTTTGTTTATTCCTGCCCAAAACTCGCTATTACAATGGATGTTTCATTTGTTTATTCATGGTTGTTTTGAAAATATGTTTCTCAAAGCTATCAGCCACAGGTTGTTACTCAGGGCCATGTTGAGGGCTTCCTTGATATGTCGGAGCAGTGTCATGTTGGTTACCAAGATATAATGTAGTATTCACAACACTCAAAAGTTGAAAAAAAAGCATTAAGGATCCATTCAGTCATTAATTCACAGTTGTCATCATGTAGGACCTTTAAGATTGTGAAATTATTGACTAGTTAAGGGTTCACAGGCAACATTTAATGGCAGAAAATAAACTGTATGCAGTGCATTAACAATTAACCCACCTAATAAGATTAAAATGATGAACACGAGTTACGGTTCAAATGGCTCTAAGCACTATGGGACTAAACATCTGAGGTCATCAGTTCCCTAGAACTTAGAACTACTTAAACCTAACTAACCTAAGGACATCACACACACCCATGCCCGAGGCAGGATTCGAACCTGCGACCGTAGTGGTCGCGCGGTTCCAGGCTGAAGCGCCTAGAACCGCTCGGCCCCACCGGCCAGCTACAATGAGTTATGCTGATGTCCAGCAGAACTCTCAACATCTCAAGATATCAAGATTAAAATTTGTTACACATTCGATGACATTAAAAGACAATGTGCAGCTTCGTATTTAGATGATAACAATAACAATTAATTACTTCAGTGTCTACCCTTATCAAATATTAATAATAATTTAGTGTACTTTACTCCAAGTTTGACAATACTCCAATTTATGCGAAACTACAGGAGAGAAGGCGTAGTTAAGCCATATTTTCACTTTTAATTATTTTAATGTTTTTGCTATATGCTTAAAACAAAACCAAAACTGTCATGATAAACCTTGCTTTTTCCCATTACATTATGTGTTTAAAATATGAATACGAAAGTATGTAGCCACAAAGAAATTGTTGACAAAAATGCTTTGCACAATAGCACAAGGTTCTCCATAGTGGAGATACTTGATCCAGGTAGTGCGAATACCTGAGCGGGAAATAACACATGTAAACAATTATTTGTTTAGGACTTACACTCTCACGTTTAAACATTATAATATTTTTTTAAAAAATTAAGAAACAGGAAGTACTTCAGAAGTAGTTATAAAAGTGAAAGTAGTCACACGGTCATTTTTTATATTGATATTACGAGGCTAGAGAATCATTTCTGTTTTATCTTTGTCAACAACAGTGGAGTCTTCAATTGGAGGCTACTTAAACAGTCTGCAGTTCTCCTTACAAACTTAAACTTTCACTCCTTTTCTGGCCTATACTAATAAAATTTCCAACAAACTGCTTATTACTTTACTGCCCTCTAAACTTACCAAAAACCAATCACTGATGCTTGGCTTCCTGTCCACAAGCACTCTTCACTGCCCCTTTGATTACTCTGTGCCACTGAAGAGTTCGAGCTTTTTGTGGAATAATTGTTAGCTTATATATCAGATGTTTTCACTTTGGTTTTGTGTGGGGCACACTTCACTTTGACTTTTTTCTGTTCATGTGTAGACAGAAGTTTTTTCATTGACTTTTCCTGTTTCTCTTTTTTTTCCCCCTGCTCAATTTGTAGCCTTTCTGGAATAGAAGTCAAACTGACGATTTAGATCTTTCCACAAAGCCTTTCATCAATTGAGGTAAGGCTTTAGGGTAAGGTCTCAATTTCTGGCGAAAAAATGTTTCACATCCTGAGGGCTCATCAATGTACAACTTACAGCAACAAAAGGCTTAGGCCCGCCCACCCACCCATTGGCATCAATTTCCTCAGAATCTTTTTGGTTATTTGAAGAGACCTCAATACTTTCCACAGGGACATGTGAATGCCAGTGCCCTATCAGTTACATATGAGCTCAGAAATTTATAAGTGAAAGTATTTCAATTCAGGACAAAAATATCATCTAACTTGTAAGCCTTTGCAAACATTCACACGCACGAAAACTAGTGGATAAACCTTAGCTAATAACAAATTATGCAATTAAGTTATTTATAATTGCCTAAATGATTGTAGGAAATGTGGTAGCAGTGGGAGCGCATACGTAATAAAGGTACACGGAGTGTGGCAGACAAATCGTTGTATTATTTTGCTGGACAGAATTACATCATGGTCTACACTGCTCAGAGGTTAAACACCTAATAAACTGTCACAGATATTATTGTTCACTGTACTGAACAGAGCAGCAATGTTTATTTTGTCAATCAGAGGCAATGTAAAGTCTCTTCATCACCACGGGGCACCCCCCTCTACCCACCGTCGCCCCCCCCCCCCCACTGCCACTGTACGGAGCACAGGAGAAGGGAAAGTAATGAAAGGATGCAAGGAGGTGGTGTGCCAGTGTTGTTATGTGGTGGAAGTGACGGTCAGAGTGATGCCAGAGATCCTGTAGTCTGAGGTGGGCAGGAGGCTGGAGGGCACATCCATAGCAGGAAGTAGCCGGTACCAGTGTGCTGTCGTTGGCAGCAACCTCAGCTGTGGGCATTGAGGGCGGAGTGGTCAATGTTGTAGTTCTATTGCCTGCTGTAGCTAGGTCGAAAGCGCAGTAAACCGGGGCAGTTATGATGTGGGAGCCCATGGTATTGAGTTGGGACATCAATTCCACTGTGTCCACATTGGCTTGTATAGGCGAGGTGTGGTAGTAACAATGCGATATTGTGCTGGGTCTGGATCTCACCTTTGTGTTGGGCGAAGATGTCCAGGTTTTCATCAACAAGTGTCACAGACATATTCTCAGTGAGAAAGTCAGAGAGGTGGAGCTGCAGTGTGAAAGGATTAGAAGATGATTGGTCAGATGTAGGGCTAGATTGTGGCTGCGGATTCCATTCTGCAATGGTCCAAGCTGACTTCAGTCTACTAACAGATACTGTAAATTATTTGTCTCTGATCATGGTGTCAAATGTGTTTGTGCAGCGAGTAATTACTGTGTGAGGGCCTGTATACAGCAGGTACAGCACTGGCCTCACAGTGTCAATGTATAGCATCACATGCGAGCTGGTGGAAGGTCCTTGTGGACAAAGACCCATGACATTGCATGGTGTGATTAGGGGTGGGTGGGGCAGGGACAGTACGGCAGTCGTGATGGTGTGGGATATAGCCTATACGACAAAATCGGTTGGAAGAGATGATGTCCCACTGTACAGGATCTCGGTTAAAGATGCATCGAGGTCTTCCTTATGGACAATGCGGATGCCATGCAATACCCAGGGAAGGGCTTCAGTCCATGACTCAGGATGGCACACGAGCACCGTTTTTATTGTGCGGTGCCATCTTTCAACAAGACTGTTCAACTGCAGATGATACGCAGTAGTATGAAAACAGCGACAGCCGCAAAGATGACACAGTTCATGGAAGAGAGAGGACTCAAACTGCCTGCCCTGGTTGGTAGTGAGCAACACAGGGCAGCCGAAAGGTGCGATCCATGTGTTGATGAAAACTTTGACAATAGTCTCGGTGGATATATAAGCAGTATGTGTGGCCTCAACCACCACATAACTCTATCAGTCAGTGATGGAATGTAACACTGTCCGTCTGAGACTGGAAGTGGCCTTATTATGTCCATGTGCACATGTTGGAATGTGCCCTTGGGGATCAGGAATTTGCCAAAGGGTAGCAGGGTGGGGGGACTGAGCGTGGCAGCCTGTTTTACTATATTCGCATGGGATGTACATTCTCGCCCATGTGGCACAGTCTTTCTGGATGTCTACCCAGATGAAACATTTTGACACTAAATGTGCAAGATTGTGGCTGAGATTGAAGATTTGTTTACAAAAAGGTTCTAGGACGACCGGTTGGACCCGATCATCGCCAAATTAGTTTGGTGAAGCCAGGGAAGATATGTTGCTCAAGTTTGAGGCCTGTGTCGGGGTCATGAGGGAGGTTTTGGAAATCTTGATCCAAGTCTTGCACCTCAGCGCTCTGGTCATAACTGAGCCAGGCGAAGGAAGAGGTGATGCATGACAAATAGTTCCGACAATGTTTTCAGCATCTTTGACATAGGCTCAGATGGGTTGTGTAATGCATCAGCCAGGGGATGGTGATCTGGGTAAATAGTAAGAGGTCTGCCCTCTACCTCTTCTTGAAAGTAACAGATGGTGTCATAGATGGCGAGTAGCTCACAGTCTGAGTGAGCACTTAACTACGTGTCTTAAAGTTTACAAGAGAAAAACTTCGAGGGCTGGGGAATACTGGCTATCTACTGTTGTAACGTGGCACCAATAGCGAAGTCACGGGTGTCCACTGTTATAGTAAGGCTGGCATTGGGAGCCAGATGAGCCAGTGCAGTCACTTGCAGTAAGTCATCCTTGATTTTATCAAAGGTGGATTGCATAAGATGTGTCCACTCGAGGTGGCGTTTTCACAGAATATTCTTCCCGCACAGACTTTGGTCAGAGGAAGGAGAGTCTCAGCTGCATGTGGGATGTGTCTCCTGTAGAAATATGACACCTAAAAATTTGGGTAACTCTTGGTAGGTGGAAGGAGGTGGCAAGAGTCTTATCTGATCGGTCTTCTCTGGTGTTGGGCAAATGCCTGAGGCATCTACATGCTGGCTGACTAATGTCATGTGGCTTGCCATAACCAACATTTGTCTTCATTAATGATGACCCCATGGGCAGCTAGTCTGTCAAGGACTTGTGGTACAAGGTGTACAACTTTGCTTCCACCGTTTTTGCACCCAAAGTTTGAGGCTTTAGTGAAACAAATTGGTTACACATGTATCATTCAAAGTATTTTCCATCACTGGCCACTACTTTCTCCCATGTTTTGGGCAGTGTACGAATCCCACAAAAAATTGTTCATCTTTTGAAGCCATCCACAAATTGATCCAATTTGTGGCTTCTTCATGAGATTGGAAGTGTTTGTCAGCCAGGCCATGCGCCATTGATCTAAACAGGTGATAGTCAGAGGGAGCAATGTCTGGAGAACATGGTGGATGGGGTAGGACTTCCCATTTTAATGTTTCCATGTATGTTTTGACCTCTTCTGCAACATGGGGTTGAGTGTTGTCGTGCTGCAAAATCACTTTATCCTGCCTCTCGCTGTATTTTGGCCATTTGTCTTTTAATGGTCTGCCCAAACACATAAATTGTATTCAATAACAAGCACCTGTGATTGTTTCACTTGGTTTTAACACATCATAGTACACACGCCGAGCTGGTCCCACCAAATGCAGAGCATGATCTCAGAGCTGTAAATATTCATTTTGGCCGTCGACGTGGAAGCATGGCCGGCATATACCCATGACTTTTTGCATTTAGGGTTCTCACAATGAACCCTTTTTTCGTCCCTGGTCACAATGTGATGCAGAAATCCCTTCCGTTTTTGCCTCTGAAGCAACTGTTCACAAACTCACAAATGCCGTTCAACGTCTCTTGGTTTCAGCTCACGCGAGACCCAAATTCCTTTTTTCTGAATCACGCCCATAGCCTTGATACATTTTGAAGTATGGCTTGCTGTGTCACTCCCACTAAACGTGCCAATTCTTCTTAAGTTTGACGCGAGACTTCACTAAGCAATGTCTCGAATTCTGCATCTTGGAAAACATTCTCTTTTCCACCACTATGCCGGTCTACAATGTTAAAATCACCGTTCTTGAAGCGTTGAAACCACTCACGACACGGACTTTCACTAATAGTGTCCTTACCATATATACTTGAGAGCATTTGATGAAACTCGGCCACTGTTTTCTTCATAATGAAACAAAACAGTAACACCTCCCACAAATGACAAGAATTAGGCTCGTAAACTGACATTTTCAAACAAGAACAACTTTATGATGCAAACACAAATTGACTAATATTTGAATGAGATTATGTTGACCAAGGTCCAAGCTAACTGCCTGACGCCTACAATTTGCTTCTTTCGCCACCTATCAGCAAACGGCGGAAGCAAAGTTGTACACCTTGTACGTGAGCCTCTTGCTCTTCCACTGACATCAGACATTGGTCAGTGTGATTAATGCTGCAAAAGTTCAAGCCTGCAAAGCATGTTCGCACTGTACACTAAATGCACCCAAGACCCAAGGTGTGTGACGCTGGTTAGGTTATGCACGGTATGCAGCGCAGGAGGTGCAACTGGAATGAGCGTGACATCACTGTTCAATGCACCGAGACCACTTTTGAGCAGAATGAAGAGTGCAGAAATAGTTGTCACATAAAATTCAGACAATGTGGCGGGACTGGCCATCATAATTTAGAGTCCATACATTGGAGCAGACAGCGGCAGTATTTTTTGACAGTCCATTGTCAATGCGCTGTAAATGCACCATTAGGAGCATCCGTACAGCAATGTGGCTGGAGTATATCACTTGAAAAGTTGTGGAAAGATCCGGAAGTCTGCGGACAGGCACAGGAGCCATAATAGAGGAAAATCTAGGAACATGTGAGATAACAGCTGCAGGATACCCTAAACAGAGCGCCATTGTTTGTTGTTCCCCTTGTCATTTTTTCTATCTAAAACACTGCCTGAAGTTCCTCTATTCCAGATCAAACATTACATTGTACATTGTCACACAGTATGGGTGTATCACATCGTGGCTAAATATCCTTGGTGGCAATGCTGATGCGGAGAGATGATGCAGTGAACAATGGCAGCATTGTTGAATACCCAACCAGCATGGCAGATTTGCACAATATCACAGCACAGTGCTGTAAATGGGGGCACCAATACAGGAAGTGCAGTACCAGTGGGAGAGCCTAAGTAACAACGGTACACATGGTGTGGCAGACAAGTCCTAAATTAATTTTGCTGGACAGAATTACATCGTGGTCTACACTGGTCAGAGGTTCGTCACCTAAAGTGTCACAGATATTATTGTTCAATCTACTGCACAGAGCAGCGATGTTCATTTTGTCAATCAGAGGCGACACACAGTCCCTATGTTGCTACAGGATTTTACAAACGTGTTTAGGCCCACAAAATGTACCCTTGAATGTAATTTTGTCATAGGGATAGTTGAGCCATAGCTTAACTATCTCCATCCTGAGAGTCAAAAGTGTCACTTTCACCATTTAATTCCAAGTGTTTCTTTCTAGGTTATGTATGCAACTAAGCAAACTGCTACAGAACAAAAATAAGGTTCCAACTGCAAGTCTTTCCTTCTCATCCTCTCCCATAAGTCTCCCAGTATTCTGAATGACTTTTCTAAACTGTAACTCGTTCCCTAAACTTCTTTAGTCCTTTCCCTTCACCCGTCTTCCTTCACCTTCAACTCTTCTGCCAGAAGAAGGAGCCACTGGCTCAAAATGCTTGTGAAAGTTAAATCCTACTGCCACTTGGGGAGTAGATTTTTTTCTGTCCATTTATATTATATTATAATTAATTGATTATTTTCATTGTTGAATATTTATGCAGCTTTTTTCAGATAGTACTTCATTATAGATAACTGCATCACCTGCAAGAAGCCTCATTTTACTATTAATATTGCCTGTGAGGTCATTAATATAATACATAACAAGCAAGAGTCCCAACACACTTCCTGAGGCACACCCGTAGCTTTTTCTACATCTGATAATGACTCTGTGGGAGTCGCCAGCCGAACATCCGTAGATGCACAGTGAAGGATAGTATTATTCTGTGGCGGTGCGCACAAGGGACAGATTGTTTATTCTTTGATTATATATAATAGTTCTGTTGTTATTGATTCAATGTTAATATGAGCTTTTCGTTGCAATAAAAAAATTAAATATTATAGCCTAACTACTTCGTGAGTCTTTCTGAAGATTGTAATAAGTAGTATGTGGCTAAAGTGGTGACCCCCGTATAAAGAATTTCGTTGTGGACGAACAAATGTAGCCCAGTTCAATTACGTCTACCAGGAGATCGGCGAGTCCGCGTGGCACAGAGTGTTAAGGATCAGCGCGAAGTTTTGCTAAAGAACATTGAGGAATTACGACGCGAGATTGAAGAACAAGAAAATGCTGTGTTGAATTTTTCTGCACCATCAAGTAATGGCCTTTCGACAGAGAACAGTAGCAAGTTAAAATTACGCCCACCGCAGTTCATACCTGATAAACCTGAACTGTGGCTTGCAATGCTTGATCTGACTTTCCACCATCATGGCATTGTAAATGAAGAGACAAAATTTATGATCGCCATTAGTGCACTTGACAATAAAACAGCAACAATCAGTGCAGATATAATACTTCAGCCGCCTGCCATGCAAAAGTATATGCGTTTAAAGCAGTTACTCATTGAGCGACTACGTCGGTCGGTGGAACAATGTATCCAGCAAGTATTGCACAGTGAAGAGAGAGGAGTTAAGTCACCTTCGGAATTTTGGCAGCACCTGCGAAGTTTAGTCAAAGACATCGAGTTGTCAGATACGACACTGAAACATGTATGGCGTGTGCAGTTGCCAGAGGCAGTTAGAACAGCTGTGGCGCTCTGATGCACAAGATATCTCGTCATTGATCTCATTAGCCGACAAGGTCTACACCTCGTTAGACGCAGTGCATACGTTGACAGTGATGTTCGGACAACAGTACAGACTCACAGGAAACGGTGGCGATATGACGCCAACAGCCGGACATTTCTCAACAACTGGATGACCTACGAAAACAACTTGAGGGATTGAAGTAGCAGATATTGACGTTGCACGGAGGCAAGACAGGCACAAACAAGAAGAGCAAGGATGACGACATTGTGTCTAAGGAGCGTATCTGCTGGTACCATCGACGATTCGGAAGCAAAGCAACATGCTGCACATCACCCTGCAATCACCCAAATGGTGACAGCGGCCAGCGTTAGGCGCCGCCGGTCGCGAGTTCGAGCACCAGCGCCTACTGTTAAGAGGTGAGATCGACAAGGGGCAGCTACGGGTGAGTAACCTTTCTTCTTTACCTTCACTGTCCCATCGGCTGTTTGTTACAGACATTAAGTCTGGCCATGCTTATCTACTCGACTCAGGTTTGGACGTTAGTGCATTTCTTGTTAGAAACTGTGATGTGAAGCTCCCTCCATCTCAGTCGAAACTCACAGCAGCAAACCAGACGTCGATAGCAGCTTATGGAAAACGTCAGATACAGGTAGACCTCGGGTTCCATGAAAGTTTACCATGGACTTTCGTAACTGCCGATGTGTCAGACGCAATATTGGGTGCAGATTGCTTGTTTCATTATGCACTTGAGGTATCTATTAGCTCAGTGAGCATTTGACGGGGGACACAGTGCATTAGATGCATCCTAGGATGAATCCCTATGTCCACGTCTGACTGCAGACAAGTAGCAAACTGTGAATCCATGTCTGGTGGGCAGACAATAAAGCACAATATGGTACATCACATCAGGACTACACCCGGTCAAGAAGTGTCTCAACGCCCACGCCGGTTAGCTCCGGATCGTTTCGCTACAGCGAAGGCAGAGTTCGAGGAATTATTATGCTCGGGAATTGTCCGTAGATCCGACAGTCCGTGGTCATCGCCACTTCACCTCGTAAAGAAGAAAGATGGGTCTTGGAGACTATGCGGAGATTACAAGGCACTAAATACTCGTACCATCCCCGATCGTTATCAGATACCACATACCAGGGATTTTACGCACACAATTGCAGGCACAACCATTTTTAGTGTCACTGATTTGCAAAAAAGCGTATCACCAGATACCGGTCGCACCTGCTGCTATACTGAAGATGGCTGTCACAACACCATTCGGTTTATTCGAATACCTTCGTATGCCGTTCGGGTTAAAAAAATGCGGCACAAACTTGGCAGCGTTTCATTGACGAAGTCCTCAAAGATTTACGATATTGCTTCACGTACCTCGATGACATCTTGGTTTTTTCGTTGTCTGAGGAATTGCACGAACTACATCTAAGGACTGTTTACTAATGTATTGAGGCATATGGCATTTCGGTCAATGAATCAAAGAGTTTACTTCGACAACGTCAGGTGCCATTCTTGGGCTACTCAGTGACAGCAGCCGGTATCAGCCCACTGCAAGACAAACTCGACCTTATCGAAGAGATGACTCGCCCCATCGACTATCGCCAACTACGCCGGTTTCATGGAGCAGTTAACTTCTACAGACAACATCTTCCTAATGCGGTGGCCATTCAAGCACCTTTGATGTCAGCACTAGTCAGCAATGATGCAGTAGGCAAACGACCTTTACAGTAGACATCAGAGATACAGATAGCATTCGACAAGATCAAAACCTGTCTACATCAGGCAATAATGTTGGCACATCCGGTTCCTCAAGCTCGACTGGCAATTGTTGTGGATGTGAGCCAGCAGGCAATAGGTGCAACTCTACACCAGAAGGTGGGAGACAATTGGCAGCTCCTAGGTTTCTTCTCCCGCAAGCTTACATCATCAAAAGTAAAATGGAGTGCCTATGATAGGGAGCTACTGGCAATTTATGAAGCCATCAGACATTTCCGACCACAAGTAGAAGGCAAACCATTCACTGTTTTCACAGACCACTAGCCAATTACCTTCATCTTCAGTAAGAACAAGGATGGTTGCTCACCACGACAATTTAGACAACTCGAGTTTATCGCCCAGTTTATGACAGACCTGCAGCACATAAAAGGAGTTGAGAATGTTGTGGCAGATTTCCTGTCTAGGTTGGAAACAATCTCTCAGACTATTGAATACAAGGAAATAGCTGCAGCACAGGAAACAGACCAGCAACTTGCTAAATTCTCTCGTGATAGTACATCCGGGCTACGCTTGCAACAAATACAACCTACGGGTGAACACTTCAGAGTTTGGTGTGACGTATCGCAAGGAAAACAGAGACCGTTCGTACCTGAAAGACTGCAACAACAATTATTTGATACCATCCATCGGCTGGCTCATCCGGGAATAAACGTCAGCATCAAACTAATGACACAGATTCGTGTGGCCCGGTATAAATAGAGACTGCCGTAATTGGGCAAAAACGTGCCTGGACTGTCAGAGGGCCAAGGTGGTACGACATGTGCACAAAGCGGCAGGAAACTTCCCACTTACCACACAATGCTTCACACACGTGCACCTGGACATCGTGGGTCCACTTTTGCCGTCAGGAGGATACCGTTATCTCTTCACTGCGGTGGACCGCTTCACCAGATGGGCAGAGGCGATTCCATTATCGGATATTTCAGCAGAGAAGCCAGAGAGAAATTCTGCTGAAATTTTTACAAAGGCACAGGTGGTGTTTAGAAAGGATAGATTGCATGCGACCCGTGGTGGCATGTTTGTCGCTGTTAGTAGTACTTTATCCTGTAGTGCAGTAGCAGTGGATACTTCCTGTGAATTATTATGGGTGGAGGTTACACTCAACAACCGAGCTAGGTTAATAATTGGCTCCTTTTACTGACCTCCCGACTCAGCAGCATTAGTGGCAGAACAACTGAGAGAAAATCTGGAATACATTTCACATAAATTTTCTCAGCATGTTATAGTCTTAGGTGGAGATTTCAATTTACCAGATATAGACTGGGACACTCAGATGTTTAGGACGGGTGGTAGGGACAGAGCATCGAGTGACATTATACTGAGTGCACTATCCGAAAATTACCTCGAGCAATTAAACAGAGAACCGACTCGTGGAGATAACATCTTGGACCTACTGATAACAAACAGACCCGAACTTTTCAACTCTTTAAGTGCAGAACAGGGAATCAGTGATCATAAGGCCGTTGCAGCATCCCTGAATATGGAAGTTAATAGGAATATAAAAAAAGGGAGGAAGGTTTATCTGTTTAGCAAGAGTAATAGAAGGCAGATTTCAGACTACCTAACAGATCAAAACAAAAATTTCTGTTCTGACACTGACAATGTTGAATGTTTATGGAAAAAGTTCAAGGCAATCGTAAAATGCGTTTTAGACAGGTACGTGCCGAGTAAAACTGTGAGGGATGGGAAAAACCCACCGTGGTTCAACAACAAAGTTGGGAAACTACTGCGAAAGCAAAGAGAGCTTCACTGCAAGTTTAAACGCAGCCAAAACCTCTGACAAACAGAAGCTAAACGATGTCAAAGTTAGAGTAAGGAGGGCTATGCGTGAAGCGTTCAGTGAATTCGAAAGTAAAATTCTATGTACCGACTTGACAGAAAATCCTAGGAAGTTCTGGTCTTACGTTAAATCAGTAAGTGGCTCGAAACAGCATATCCAGACACTCCAGGAAGATGATGGCATTGAAACAGAGGATGACACGCATAAAGCTGAAATAGTAAACACCTTTTTCCAAAGCTGTTTCACAGAGGAAGACCGCACTGCAGTTCCTTCTCTAAATCCTCGCACAAACGAAAAAATGGCTGACATCGAAATAAGTGTACAAGGAATAGAAAAGCAACTGGAATCACTCAACAGAGGAAAGTCCACTGGACCTGACAGGATACCAATTTGATTCTACACAGAGTACGCGAAAGAACTTGCCCCCCTTCTAACAGCCGTGTACAGCAAGTCTCTAGAGGAGCGGAAGGTTCCAAATGATTGGAAAAGAGCACAGGTAGTCCCAGTCTTCAAGAAGGGTCGTCGAGCAGATGCGCAAAACTATAGACCTATATCTCTGACATCAATCTGTTGTAGAATTTTAGAACATGTTTTTTGCTCGAGTATCATGTCGTTTTTGGAAACCCAGAATCTACTCTGTAGGAATCAACATGGATTCTGGAAACAGCGATCGTGTGAGACCCAACTCGCTTTATTTGTTCATGAGACCCAGAAAATATTAGATACAGGCTCCCAGGTAGATGCTATTTTCCTTGACTTCCGGAAGGCGTTAGATACAGTTCCGCACTGTCGCCTGATAAACAAAGTAAGAGCCTACGGACTATCAGACCAGCTGTGTGGCTGGATTGAAGAATTTTTAGCAAACAGAACACAGCATGTTGTTATCAATGGAGAGACGTCTACAGATGTTAGAGTAACTTCTGGCGTGCCACAGGGGAGTGTTATGGGACCATTACTTGTCACAATATATATAAATGACCTAGTAGATAGTGTCGGAAGTTCCATGCGGCTTTTCGCGGATGATGCTGTAGTATACAGAGAAGTTGCAGCGTTAGAAAATTGTAGCGAAATGCAGGAAGATCTGCAGCGGATAGGCACTTGGTGCAGGGAGTGGCAACTGTCCCTTAACATAGACAAATGTAATGTATTGCAAATACATAGAAAGAAGGATCCTTTATTGTATGATTATATGATAGCGGAACAAACACTGGTAGCAGTTACTTCTGTAAAATATCTGGGAGTATGCGTGCGGAACGATTTGAAGTGGAATGATCATATAAAATTAATTGTTGGTAAGGCGGGTACCAGGTTGAGATTCATTGGGAGAGTCCTTAGAAAATGTAGTCCATCAACAAAGGAGGTGGCTTACAAAACACTCGTTCGACCTATACTTGAATATTGTTCATCAGTGTGGGATCCGCACCAGATTGGGTTGACGGAAGAGATAGAGAAGATCCAAAGAAGAGCAGCGTGTTTCGTCACAGGGTTATTTGGTAAGCGTGATAGTGTTATGGAGATGTTCAGCAAACTCAAGTGGCAGACTCTGCAAGAGAGGCGCTCTGTATCACGGTGTAGCTCGCTCGCCAGGTTTCGAGAGGGTGCGTTTCTGGATGAGGTATCGAATATATTGCTTCCCCCTACTTATACCTCCCGAGGAGATCACGAATGTAAAATTAGAGAGATTAGAGCACGCACGGAGGCTTTCAGACAGTCGTTCTTCCTGCAAACCATACGCGACTGGAACAGAAAAGGGCGGTAATGACAGTGGCACGTAAAGTGCCCTCCGCCACCCACCGTTGGGTGGCTTGCGGAGTATAAATGTAGATGTAGATTCTGGACCTTAGAGTGCTCTCACAGGATGAAGATACCATGCAGATAGATCTAAATGGAAAGAGTCAAATGGTATCATTGGAATGGCACAAACCTGCACATATGTTACCGACTGAAGAGGGCACAGAGGTCAGTCACCAAGCGCCACCTTCCACACCACTGGACCAGGATGACACCACCTCCCCACCACAAGAGGAAGCTGTACCGTCACTACTAGCAACAGAAGCTGAAGAAGTTCAACCAATGCCTTCAGTACACACACGAGCTGGGCATCGGGTGAAATATAAATACCCCTACATTCCCGGAGCTCCGCTCTATCGGAGGGGGGCTGTGTGGGAGTCGCCAGCAGAACATCCGTAGATGCACAGTGAAGAATAGCATTATTCTGTGGCGGTGCGCACAAGGGACAGATTGTTTATTTTTTGATTATATATAATAGTTCTGTTGTTATTGATTCAATGTTAATATGAGCTTTTCTTTGCAATTAAAAAAGAAATAATTATAGCCTAACGATTTCGTGAGTCTTTCTGAAGATTGTAATAAGTAGTACGTGGCTAAAACTCTCCATCCAAGATAACATGCTGTGTCCTCCGTACCTAAAAGTCATCAACCCAATCACAAATTTCACTTGATACCCCTTATGATTGTACTTTTGACAATAAGCATAGGTGTGGTACTTAGTCAAATGCTTTTCAGAAATCAAGAAATACTGCATCTACCTCAAAGTCTTAATCCAAAGCTTTAAGTATGTCACATGAGAAAAGTGCAAGTTGGGTTTCATATGATCGGTGTCTTTGGAATCCATGTTGGTTGACATTTAGGTCATTCTGTTAAAGATACCTCATTATGTTTGAACTCAGAATAAAGATTTCACAGTAATCAATGTCAAGGATACTGGATGGTAGTTTTGTGGATCACTTCTACTAACCTTATTGTAGCCAGGTGTTACGTGTGCTTCTTTTTAAAACTGGGCATGGTTTTTTGTTCGAGGGATGTATGATAGATTATAGTTAGAAGTAGGGCTAACTCAGCCGCAACTTCAGTATAGAATCAGACAGGGACTCCATTGGTTCTTGGAGCATTATTCAGTTTTAACAATTTCAGCTGTTTCTCAGCACCACTGACACTAATACTTATCATTCATCTTTTCAGTGGTATAAGGTTTAAACTGGAGCAGTTCTCCAGGGTTTCCCTTTGTAAAGGAACATTTGAAACTGGAGTTAAGCATTTCTGTACCATAACAGTTCTCCAAACATTATCATCATGGTAATAGCGTGCTGAAGTTTGGAGGATGTAGGTTCAAATCCTATTTTAGCACCCTGTTTCATATCTGAAAAGTTTATAAAGAAGGGCTCTAAGTTTTGTCCAAGAAAATTTTGAGCAATGTAATAGTATCACTGCCATCATAAAGAAACTGACATGGAACTCACTGGAAAGCCACAGAAAAATTTAAAGATTAGTTAACGTGTATTAGGTGGTTGTAGACTGTAGTGTGTGGGCTAATATGAAGAAGTAGTTGAATATGGGGTATGACAGAGGTTTGACCATTCCCATTAAACTAATGGGCAATTCCATGTCAAATCAACAAGTGCTACAACCTGACCCTCTCAGATTTTTTGAAATTAAGTAGGCATATGTTACTCTTAAATCATGACACAAATTAATTTTTTCACATTTTTCTGACGAAAAGTTACCAAGTAATGGACCTTCAAAAATTGAAAAGACGACAAATTTTTGACTCGCGGAACAATGTTTTTTTCCTTTACAACTCGTGTTCTAATTAAGCTAAAATAATAAAATTTACTTAATTGGAAAGCTCTTTTGAAGAGCTTTTGTACGATACCAAACATCATTAGTTTAATATATATACACAAATTGTTAAAACATTGTTGAATTTACCGAATTTTGAAAAACTGTATTTTTAAAATTCTCAAAAAAATATATATGAAAGATACACTTTACATCTACATATTCTGAAAGTTTCAACTTGGGATGAGCACGGGATCACTATCAAAAGCAATTTTACGTTAAGGGTGGTGCTTTAAAAATTCGTAAAAACTAATTTATTTTAGATATTAGGCCTAATTCTCACCAGCTGTATGTTGTTGTAAAATGTGGAAATTAAAAATAACTTATAATTGACAAAAGAACATGTTTTATGCTTCTGTAATTAATAAATACAAAATGAAAAGTTTAAAAAAAAATAAATAAAACACAGGAAAATGAGTGCCTGAGATCAGACCTAAATTCAGTTAGTAATTACTATTATTTACAAATAGGCATCCTATTAGTGCACTTCTTCATACTTCGAGCTAATCAGTCTGTTGCACATAAACATTTCTGCACTGGATAACTTAGTCCTATATGTTCACCCTGTAGCAGTTTGAGGGCTCACGATTGCCACTACTTCCTTACTGCTTATGGAAAGAATGTCTGAATGACTCGGACTGTCCACATCTTTTACATTTCCATGTGGATGTAAGAAACTAAGTGTGATTTCATCCTTCTCCTGATTTTTTTCAAGTACACAGGTTAACCATCAGTGTCCATTATAATCACAAGCAACATATCCTCTTATGCTTTTGAACGGTATTGTATCACTGTCAGAAACTGTCACCAGTTCAATTTTACTATCACCAGAGTCTGAATACACTTTTGTTATTATTTTGTCCTTGCTAAAAGGAATAAAAGTGTGAAGTTTCTGTGTCCCTACAATTTTACAGCATTTCTCAAATCTCTCCACAAGTTTCATTTCTTCATTTTTGTAATCTTCTTTTGTAGCATACTTGAAGTTCATTGCTTCTATGTTATCCTTGGCAAACATATAAAGTTGTTTTGGTGTCATTATTTGATCACTGTATGGCCTTTGCAGACTTGCTCGAGCTGCAAGTCGTTTAACTGTTCCACCAACACCATCACTAGTTCCCTTCCCATGCGAGGTGGCTGAAAACTGCCACTCAGCTTCAGTTTGGAAATCATCTTCATGATGGCACAGGTTGATAATGTTCTTCCTATTTTTATAATGAGCTGCTGCTCCATCAGAGAAATAATATATTTTTCTTGGTTTTCTACCGAATTTAACAGTCAGGAAGTCCATAAAGTACGATAGGAACAAATGCACAGCAACAGTGTCACGTGTTAGGCATTCTGATATGATTACAAGACTTGTGTGCTCGAGTTTGTTCCCATCCTTGTAATAAGAAACAATGGGATGAATCGTTGCTTGCATGTTTGTCCGGTAATAGCCTTGAACTTCGTCCTGGATGACAAAAGAGTAATTCTCAGAAAAGTTACAGATCGCTAAGACCTCGCCTTCTTCAAGTTCATTTCTCAGTCTCTTTTGGAAGGTTGATTGTTGACTAGCAACAAATGAATGTCGTGTAAGCGATTTTAATTTAACAAAACACCAATCATTAAAGTTGTCAGATGATTTTATTATTGTTTCTAGAGATGTGTGATCAATGGAAACCCATTGCTGATAAGTTATATTATCAATATCATTAGTATCCAACAAATCTTGTAATATGTCTTAAATGTTTCTGGGCCAGGGCAGAATTTACATTCACCAAAATTACAAGCAGGTAATGACGGATTACATACAACTCTTGCAATGCAGTCTTTGTAAGTTTTTATTGGATTATCTTCATACTTTTTCAGCTGAGGAATGTTACATTCAGTCAGCATGAATTTGAAGTTTTGATGGGCAGTACACACACACACACACACTCACACTCACACACTCTCTCTCTCTCTCTCTCTCTCTCTCTCTCTCTCTCTCTCTCTCTCTCTCTCTCTCTCTCTGTGTGTGTGTACCACTACTTCCAGCTAAAACACTATTTTTGGGATGTAGGTCTGCAAACTTCGAAAATCCAATGTGGAGCTCTGGGTGGTTGTCTTTAAAGTTCACATAAATTTCTTTCAGATTACTTAAAACTAGCCGCTTTTGTACTTGCAGTTTTTCTCCGTTATCTCTCACAAGCACAAAATCTTTTTTCCCAGGCATTGCCCTGCTTATCTCATCAGAACAATGAAAGTTTCTAACAAAATCAGCAGTTGTTTGATGAAGAGTCTTGCCAGGTTTTGGGTTTGGTGAAGACAAAATTTCTTGGCCTTCACCAAATCTTTTACTCTTTGACCCATGTAATTTGTTACATTAAATTCATCTTGAAGCTTCTTAACACTCCAGCTTTTAGGTAAAATGGTAAGAATTTCCATCTGTTTACTTAGAGATGTACATGTACGAAATTTATCTTTTAGCTGACTGATCATCTCAGATTCTGCATGATCATGTACCTCTTCTTCTTTTCCGGAAGGAAGCAATAATAGCTTTGTTTGAATTGTTGAAGTTCATTTAATTAGCTTCTCCTTCGGATATTTTGCTTCAGAGTCGTTTCTTCTTAATTGGTGATCCACCAACGGACTGCAAAGAAGCATTCAACCCTACTAAGGCCCCACTTGCTGCAATGTCTTGTACGTCACTATCACATAAAACCTTTTCACTTTCTTGTTTCACCACAGAATACAGTAGATCATCATCATTTTCTGTGCTAGACGTATCACAAATTTCTACATGTGCAATTCTTTTAAGGAAGTTGTCACACATTTTTTGATTTAAAGTTAAGAAAGGTTTTCTTGCTATCATCCATTGTGAAACAGGTCGTAAGTTTTTCTTGTGGTTTTTGTGATCCTTTTCATTAAATGTATTACAGCACAAAGCTGAAATTTTAGGCACTTTATATTTCTCAAGTGAACAAACTAATTAAAAAAAATGTTTTTGAAGTTGAATGCCCCAGCTTTCTATATTCAATACTCCACAATATTACTTCTCTATTCCTGCACTTCCTGAAAAAAAATTTTTTTTCATTATATTAATAGTATGCAAACATTAACTGGTTGTAGGCATACAAACTTAGTCTCTTATGAGGTTTGTACAGAAGTACCTTTACGCTAGATTCAAAACACATTTCAGATCACATAATTTCACTACAGCTGCCTCACAACAAAAGAATGTGTGGGTCACTTTCAACAATAGGTGAAAATTGCATACAATATTAACCAGAGATAAAATACTGAATAGATTGCAGATAGTAAAACCAAAGAATTATTTTACATGTTATCTTTAAAATGAGAAATAGTTTCCTTTTTTTCCCCCGTGGTTTTACAGCTATCAATAAGTAGTTAGCACCAAAGTTTAATAAGCAGTTATTCGTTTCAAAAGTACAATTTGTGGGCCATGTAACAAAATCTAACACTGTAATATTTTTATGTGTCGCAAAATAATAGAAATTCACCTAGGCCTATCTGACTGTGATTTTGGAGAATCGTGGTAAACGTAAAATTGCTTTTGATAGTGATCCCATGCTCATCCCAAGTTGAAACTTTCAGAATATATAGATGTAAAGTATCTTTCACATATATTTTTTTGAGAATTTTAAAAATACAGTTTTTCAAAATTCGATAAATTCAACAATGTTGTTTTTATAAACAATATAAATATTAAACTAAAAGAGCTTTCTAATTAAGTAAATTTTATTGTTCTAGCTTAATTAGAACACGAGTTATAAAGAAAAAAACATTGTTCCGCGAGTCGAAAATTTGTCATTTTTTCAATTTTTGGAAGTCCATTACTCGGTAAATTTTTATCAGAAAAAGGTGAAAAAATTAATTTGTGATACTATTTATGAGTACTATAGGCATTCTTAATTTCATTTAAATCCAAGAGGGTAAGGTTGAAAACGATGGTTTCATTTGTTGATTTGACGTGGAATGACCCTAACATACAACACTGCAACAATTCTGCGGACAAATTTTCAACAGTGCATGACGGGGAATGGGAATGAAAGTAAAGTAGTAGTTCATTGCATTTGTTTTTGTTGTAACACGGAGAAACAATATTCAGCGGTAATTTACATTCAATCCAGATATAATTTTGCTGAAATTTAGAAGTTTCACCGTTATTAATTCTTCATAATGGATCTGCGTAATTAAATCGGATGTTGACAAAAATTATGAACCGAAAACTAGTACTAAATCACATGAATTCAGACACCACTCTCACATGACAAACTTTGCAGTGCAAAAACGCCACGCACATGTCTACATCACGATTGAGAATATACAAATACTGAACAACCTAGTACCTTGGTTTCTCGCTATCCGAGAATTCTACTTTCGTGCTACATGCTCCATTATCCAATATATAAACACGATTTAACATTTTCCCCTACTCTCATCCAATCACTCGTTGATAATCGCACAGTCGCACACCGCTCGCGCTCACACTCAGTGTCACCAACTCACAGTTAACACACAATTGTTTCCAGTCGCAGCGCTCCTTTGCTGTAGAAGTGGAACTACTGGACGACAAAATACTGTCTGATGTTTTGATGCGTGGAAGCTGTAGCCGGGAGAAGTTCTGACTTATGAATATGGTTTCTGTTATTAAAGAACCAACAACAGGCAGTGCGGGTGATAGTCATAATGAATCGGACAAGGCTGTAAATAATTTATTAGCAAGACGTTTATCTAAAATTTTAGACACTCGCCTGGAAAATGACAAAGATACACTCGAAGCATTGAAAGAACTGTCATCGTTCTTCACTGAGAATACTCTTAAAGCTAGGCGTAATTTAAGAAGTAAAATAGAAAAGAGGAGCTTGGCCATAAACGAAGTAAGTACTTAATTTTATTTGATTATCGCGTATGGAAATTATTTCACTATCGAACATAATGGAGTGTTGATATTGCTGAGAATTACTTAGCGAATCAGTTAACCCACGCCAGCAACATGCGATGTAAAAACTGATTCAGGTATTTTGACATTTCTTTGTAGGACAAATGTCGAAACTGGCTTTGTTAAACGAAAGTACAATTATAGAGGCAATTGTTGTTGCAATCAAATAATCACTACCCAGTCTGACCTAGGCGTCACGCTAGGCCACAGATCAGTGTCTTACTATAGCCAAGACTTGAGGACACACACACGTTCTAGCCCTTTTGTCAATTTGACACTTAGTTTTATTTTCATGTCAACAGAAAGTTCCAGCAGATTTTGTAAATTCTTTGGTTTGTTAATTATTTACGTATGTACATTCCGGAAAATATGAATTTGTAGAGAATATGTATCTCTACCAACATACATATTCCACAAGCCACTCTATGATGCATGGCAGAGGGTTTCTCGTACCACTACTCACTTCCTTTCCTTTTCCATTCACAAATGGGCTGAGGGAAAAACTGTCTGTATGCCTGCATACAAGGTCTAATGTCTCTTATTTTTGTGGTTGGTTGGTTTTCATTGATTTGGGGGGAGGGACCAAACAGTGAGAACATCAGATTAGGGGAGGATGGAGAAGGAAGTAGGCCTTGCCCTTTTAAAGAATCTGTCCCAGCATTTGTCTGAAGCGCCTTAGAGAAATCACATAAAATGTAAATCAGGATGGCTAGACACGGTTTGAATCGTCGCCCTCCCAAATGTGAGTTCAGTGTGCTAAACACTGCACTATCTCACTTAGTATCTTTGTGGTCCTTATGTGAAATGTTTGTTGACAGCGGTAGAATCATCCTGCCATCAGCTGCAAATGCCATTTCTCAAAATTTTGTCAATAGTGTTTTGTGGAAACAACCTCCAATGACCTTCCTTGAGTTCCCATGGTGGGGATGCCAAACATTTGAGCAGTACTCGAGAATAGGTTGCACTAGTGTTCTATATGTGGTCTCGCTGGTAGGTGAGCCTCACTTTCCTAATCTTTTGCCAATAAACTGAAGCTGACAAGTCGCCTTCCGTACTGCTACTTCTAGGTGCTCGTTCCATTTCATATTGCTTTGCAGTATAAGGCCCAGATATTTAAACAAGATGACTGTGTCAAGTAGCAAACTGCTCTAATACTGTATTCAAACATTACAGGATTGTTTTTCCTCCTCATGTTCATCAACATTAATGTTGCTACATTAAAAGCAAGCTGCCATTAATCACAACAAATGGAAATTCTTAGTCATCCTATGTATGATGATGTAATGGGAATCAGGACCTAATTTCTCCCATAATTGAGAGATGCCATATCACGTATTGCATGGCCCCTCCTGCCAGAGGTTTGAGTCCTCCTCCTGGCGTGGATGTGTGTTTTGTTCTTAGCATAAGTTACTTTAAGTAGTTTGTAAGCCAAGGGACCGGTGACCTTGGCAGTTCAGTCCCTTAGGAATTCACAGGGTCAACGTAAAGGTGTTGTTGTTGTTGTTGTGGGGGGGGGGGGGGGGGAGATTGAGCTGGCCGACCTAGTTTGCAGTGCCAGAATTTGTTGGCAGTAAATTATTATTATTTTATTCTTCTTGAATTGTGATGTTTTGTGTATTTATGGTGTACTGAATGTGTTTTAATTTGTATAGGGGTGTTTGATTTGCAGATATTTGAGGTTGTGGTTTTCTTTTTCGTAGTTCTAGGTGTTGGTGTTTTGCTATCAATAGTTGTGGTTGACCTACATAGGTCATCGGAAATGACTGATTCTCATTTTCGTGGTTGTTGGTGTTGGTATTTTGGTATCGTAATCTGTGGTTCATCTGAATTGATCAAGGGAAATGTCAGATTCCAATTTTCATAGTTTTAATTGTAGGTATTGTGTTTTGGTATTGTCACCTGTGGTTGACCTATATAGGTCAAGGGAAGTGTCAGATTCCTGCAGATTATATTGGTGTAGTGGACTATTGTAATTTTTTTTTTCTTTTTGTTCATCATTTTGTGTTTTGGGATTGTGGTGTGTTTTTTTTCTGTTATATTTATCCTGTCCTCACCCTAAAACCCCCAATTTTCCGTGGTTGCCCCGTTAGTTTGATTGTATTTTTGGAGGGAGATGTTATTGTCTTATTTATATGTATTTTCGTGTTTGTTGCCGTGTGTATGTAGTGATGTCATAGGCGCCATATTGGAGATGCTTAGAATAACTTACAGCACACCCTGCCACAAACTCAAGATGCTACTACTGTCACAAAGATGGAGAGCAAATCAGTTAAGAAAAGTTATATGAATAGTTTGTATATTAGTGATCTTACATTCAATGGGAATGAAGCATCATGGTATAGAATGAGCATTATAAACATTACATTGAACTCAAATTATAATTTCGATAATATTTAGTCATCTCCTAATACCATTTTAGTTTCTCAAAAGACTTCTTGTGCAGGACAATAAGAAAGACACCATTTGTGGGAAAGTGATTGTACAGAATTATTTGGTTACGATCAGAGCAATAACTATACTGAAATTGTCGAAATAAATATAGTTGTATATGTAACTGAGAATAATATGCAAATGTCAACACATCACTGATTAAGCTACAGCTCCATACATCCAGTTCATTCCTGCTGTTTGAGGTTCAGCTGGGGGTATTGTACAAAACTTGGAGAAATGCAACTTTTTTTAATGAAGATCAGTGCAGAATATTGTAGTTTTTAGATAAAACCATTTGCTAATACACAATATGCATTGAAATATATATCATGCAAGGCCCACATCTAATAGAGTGCCAGAAGGGTGCAGCAGATTTAAGCCTGAAAGGGTTAAAGTGCACTTAAGGTGTCAGTGGCTCTTCCGCAGTGTGCTGCTGTTGGCGATTTGTTTCCATTGACCATAGCCAATCAAGTGATCAGATACAGTGGCCACTGAGAATCACTGAATCAATTACTTATTTTGGCAGAAGGTATGAATTGATTACTTTTGTTTTTGACATGAGTGGGATGAGATTTGCAATTATTGATTTGATTATTATAGATTATAAAGTCAGTTATTCATTTTCATATATATTTCTTGTATTACAAGTTAACTGGAATATGATAGGATTCCTTGAGGTATACTTTCATATTATAATGTTATAATTTGGTTATGTGTTGGCGGCGCCAACAAACGTGGCTGGCTGTGATAACTGACTGATCTATAGCATCACAATGAGAAAATGACTTGTGGAAAACAGACAGAAGTAATGATCCAGAAATACTTTCTTATTGTAAACAGAACTTTAATGCATTAAGAAAAGTTACAAATAATTTCAGGAGTATGCACATCTTAAATGAATTTGAGAAATCAGACAACAAAATAAAATCAGTGTGGAATATTGTTAAGAGACAGGCAAAGCAGTCATAGAAGTTGATATTATTTCTGTTAAAGAGAATGGAAACATTATATAAGACAGTTGATGTGTAATACATATTTTTAATAATTATTTTTTAAAAATAGGTGAAAAATGTGTGCATATAGTCAGAGAAGAAAGAAAATGTACAGTGAAGAAGTAATTCAGAGGACATCATTTCCTCAAATTTTTGAGAAGTTAATTACTCCAGGGTTGTCACCCACCTGTCTAGTTATGGCATACATAGCCAATCACAGTTTGGATTTCAAAATGGTTACTCTACTGAATCAGCTATTTATATATTTACTGAACAATAATATTGTATTACAGAAGTTTAACTTTTATGGAATACGTACTTTAGCAAATGCCTTGTTTAGTTCTTATTTAAGAAACAGAATGCAGGAACCTACTCTAGGCTGTTCAAATAATGCAAAGAGGGACACCACATCATCTGCATCGGGAAAAATACAGTGGGAGTCCCACAGTTTGTCATAGGGCCACTAGTGTCCTTGCTTTTTATTAATGATCTGCCATTTTATTTGAATCAATAGGTAGAATTAATTCGTTTTTTTTTTTTATTTATTTATTTTTAAAGTTATACAATCCTTGTTGTAAAGGCGAGCAAAGAAGCTTCAACAGAGAAAATTGTAAATGATGTATCTGTGAAAGGTACTGAATGGTTTTACACAAATAAGCCAGTTTTAAAGTTTGAAGAAACACAGTTCGTCCAGTTTTAAACAAAAAAAGGTATACCACCACCTATTAACTTAGTACCAACAAGAAGTAATTAATAGGGTAGAAAATTGTAAGTTATTAGGTGTTTATTTTGATGAAAACTGCATTGGGATATAGAAGTTAGCATATTCAAAATGGTGCACCCTGGGCAACTTCCTTCAAGAAAGGGACAGCGAAAAGTCTACCCAAACAACAACCATACTGGATCAGCGATCTCCCACGGTCCCCACCAGCAGCTGCAAAAGCAAGACAAAAACTGCATTTTTAAATGCCAACTGACAAGGCACTTTAGTTCCAAATTAAATATCTTACAAGTCGATGTAGAAGGAATCTCCAGAGACAAATGCAGATACCTAAGCAGATTGGCAACTGATAATACCATCGACATAATAGCTCTTCAAAAAACTCGCCAACCACCAGAAGCTCCTGAGGCAAGAATTTATATTACAGGATATAAGCTGGTAGCACACATACCATCTGCTAACCATGGGTCAGCTATATATAATAGGAACACCCTGTCACCATAGAAAAATTACAGAACAGCAGCATCATGACATTGAAACAATAGCCATCGAAGTTATGGTATAACTATCACGGCTACTTACAAACCACCCAAACAACCTGATGATTCCAAGGACCTGAAAACTTTCCAATCTGCAAGATGGAATACAAACACCAACCCAGACTTGTGTATGGTTAGCAAGGACACTAATAACATCCCTGTACCCCATACATAGAAAGCACTAAAGAACTTCCCAAACAGTCGGCACAGGCTTACACTAGTCACATGAGGATAGAATTCCCCCTAGTAAACACCATCAGGAATCCATGATGGAACTTTAACAAAGCAAATTGGCCATTATATACCAAAGAAATTGAAGACAATATTCAATGCATCAAATCTGAAGTAGAAAACTTTAAATGATTTATCAGGATGATTATCACTGCTGCTAAGAGAAACATACCCCGAGGCTATCATAAGGATTATATACCTTGCTGGGATGAAGTCACTGAAAAGCTATACCAAGAGCACAGCGAGAGCAGTGATAACAAAAAGGGAAAACAAATACTAAAATCATTAAACCAAAAATGGAAACAAAGATAGAAAACATTAAAATCAGAGCTGAACTTTACTCACCCAGCAGAAAGGCATGGTCACTACTATGGAAATTGGGCTCTGCTTCTACTAAAATCATCAGTGAATCAACCTTAAGGGCCTCACAGATAGCACACCACATTAAACAATGAGCTGAAAATGTTCCTCTCGACCGAACAGCTACAGCTGAAGTAAAGAAAGGGTTAAACGGAATGGCTAGAAATCTGTAACCTCACCCCTGTTACTCAAACACTTTCACAGAGTTAGAAATAAAGCCATTAGGAGCCTCAAAAATAGGAGAACCGCTGGCATGGACAAGATCTTCCCAGAATTCATCAAACACCTATGGAAGAACGGCACCACTTAGCTAAGAGATTTTCACAACAACTTTCTCAACACCGGGATGATCCCACAGCAGTTTAAAGTAGCTCACACTATAGCAGTATTCAAACCAGGTAAATCACCCAAAGATCCAGCAAGCTATCACCCAGTAGCATTACTGAGCATAAGCTACAAATTGCTGGAATGACTCATACACAACCGTATCTATATGGCTGTAGATGAAGTGATAGCACCATTCCAGGTAGGCTTCCACAATAACCGTAGCTGCTGCGAGCAAGTACTGGCTTTGACACCATACATAGAAGCTGGCTTTCAAAGAGGACTGAAACCATCAGTGGCATTCGTAGACTTAACAGCTGCCTACGATACTGTTTGGCTGGATGGGCTCATGCTGAAACGAAGAAATCGATCCCATGCCTTCGGCTCACGACTCTTCTGAAGAACACGCTCACCAGTCGCCACTTTAAAGTGACGAGTGGAATGGTCGTAATTAACTTTTTTAAAAATCAAGAATAGACTACCTCAAGGCTTAGTTCTAGCACCACTACTATTCAGCCTTTATATCAACAATATGCCTAACACAGTGAGCATAAAATTCAGATACACTGACAACCTGACCATAGCACTGCAAAGAAAATGTCTTGAACAAGGGGCAAAGACTTTAACAGGTGACCTTGAAGTTCTTAACAAATACTACATAAGGTGGCATCTGCATCCAAACCCTTCTAAGACAGAAGTCTGCGCTTTTCACCTCGACAATAAAGCCGCCAAAGAAAGTCTGACCATGTTATATGACCAACAGAGGGCGAAACACAACTTCCGTTCTAAATATTTGGTTGTAACACTGGACAGGATCCTGACCTACAAAGGACACCATAAAAATGTTGGTCAGAAGCTCAAAGCACAGAATAATATTACTAGGAAATTGGCGGGTAGTTCTGGGGGTCCAGATGCATCAACTGTGCAAACAGCAGCGACATGAATAGTCTACACCACTGCAGAATACTGTGCTCCTGTCTGAAAGAAAAGTCACCATACCAACCTGGTAGATATGCAGCTCCACAATACCATGCGTATTATCACTGGGACATTAAAATCTACCCCAGTACCATGGCTCTCCGCCATCTTCAACATAGCACTGCCAAAACTAAATGGCAAAAAATATCTGTTAAAGAATGGGAAAAAATTAACACAAGTAGATGACACAAAATACCTACCTATTCAAGACGTCATTAGAAATTTACCAAATCACTGATTGAAGACCCGAAACCCAATGTGAAATAACCACTACATAAGAGGAAAGGATAGCTTCAACCTTACAGATCCTTGGAAAAAGGAGTGGACGAACTCAGTCAGTAATTATCACTTTATAGTTCACCCCTCAAAAGCACTAAAAGGGTTTGACTTTGCGAGGAAAGGCTGGGTTAAGCTCAACTGTATCCGAAGTGGCCACACTAGATGGCAAGACCACTTTCTATAAATGGGGATTCGTAGATAACCCAAGCTGTCACTGTGGCGCACCTGAACAAACTCTGGACCACATCACAAGAGTGTACTCTACTACGAAATTCAGTGGATCAGAAGAGGGCTTCATCGAATCCATACCTCAAGTTATGAAGTGGATCCAAGACCTGTACATCAATGTGTAACCAATAGCTTCTTGTCTCGCATGATACGTGTCACGTACCTGTAATCATATCACATTGACCATTTGCATGTATAAGAAATATTCTATTTACTAGTTCATTATTTTAAATATTTGTGTATATATTCCTTTGCATTGTAATGACAATTTGTGCATATATGCTGCTGGCATGTCATACAATATATAGATCTTGCACATTGATGTCTTATGGAATAATATTCTGCAGTTACTCCTCACATGAGGAAACAGTATTCACCACACAAAAGAAAGTAATTATAATCATGGGTGGAGTTCACATGTGTACAGCTTACAGGTACCTCATTAATCAGCTGTGAATATTAACCGTGGGCGTAGACTACATTTATTCTCTTACAAAATTTGTTATCAAGAATCCATTTAAGTTTGAGAATAATAGACATTCAAAAGTACAACACTAGAAGGAAAAATAATCTGCATTACCCTTTTAGTGAATCTAACATAAATTGGTGAAAGATGCAATTATAAAACTCTTTAGCAATCTACCCATGGATATAAAATATCTCATAGATTGCAAAAATGTTTTCAAGTGTAGAAGAAAGATATTTCTCCTTAAGAACTCCTTCTATATCATAGAGAAATTCATGAGTAGAGATAATGAGTCATTAAAAACTCTAAATGGCCAGCACATTGCTATATAAATATTATTTTTTATATATTTTTAAATTGTGTAAAAGTGTTTAATGTTTGTCCTGTTGATATTTTCCAAATCATAATATTTATCATGAATATTAAGTATTTGACAGGGTACTAACTACATGATCTATGCAACATTTGCTCAGTTTGTGTTTCTTAGGACCTTTATACTCTTTAACCCTAAATAAACAGATAGAAAGATGAAAATAAAATACTGGCACTTGGTGATTAGTATTAGAGAGACTGGAGTAAAGTAGGGTGTTAGTAATTGTTTTGCGTATTTCATCTGTTGTAATTGTTTGTCGCTTGAAAGGGTGAAGTTTTCAGTTTGGATTGCCACCATTGCATAAAAAGGTCTCATGAACACTTTACACCAAAAAGCAGTTCCATCTGTTTTCTATATTTAGAGCTGAAGGTTGAATATGTGTCATACTTGTTAAAGAATTCTCAATAATAGCGCAAGTTGTTGACTTGCTTCTGA
Source organism: Schistocerca serialis cubense (assembly GCF_023864345.2). Classification (NCBI taxonomy): domain Eukaryota; kingdom Metazoa; phylum Arthropoda; class Insecta; order Orthoptera; family Acrididae; genus Schistocerca; species Schistocerca serialis. Next base: position 482,617,258 of record NC_064642.1, on the reverse strand, counting down.
ATGTGGGTTCCTCTTTTTTTTTTTTTTTTTTACAGGACTTCCTTTCATCATTTAGGGAAGTGAAAGAAGCATTAGATGCAATCCATAATGATGTTTCGGCTATGAATGATGCCGTTCAGAACATGACAGACCGTCTAAAAGCCACCAAAACAAGAACCCAACAGCTAATTGACCAGACTACAAAATTGCAGTCAGATAGGTAAGCATGTTCTGTATTCACCTCAAATTATTCACTGTAAAAGTAATGATACTCCAAAGATATAAATGTAGCTATTTAGATTAAGATCTCTTTAACGTGTTTTTCTTGAGTTTTTGTTCCAGTAATAATGTTGGGCAGGTGGGAAGTCTTTTTACAATATATCCTTCGTTCCCGTAACCCCCCTAGCCTCAACTTTCTGTATGTGGTGGACCAGCATTCTGAATGAGACGAGATTAATTTTTAAATAGAATATTTAGATTTTCAATTTTTGTTCTTGGTACAGAGTATTTGCAGTACACTAAAGAGTCATGACAAGGATTTGGCTTGTGCATTGCTGAATAACACTGCCAACCCACACCTGGTTCACATGCTCACCGTTCTCACAATCAGTTATGCTGATTTGGTAATGCATTGGTGAGGCATTGCTGATTTCAGTACACTTCCAAAGTACCCTCAAATAATAAATCAGAGAGCCGTAAATGGTAACGGGTGGCCGCAGGGCGGCCTGATGAGAGTTAGCAGGGACAGATCTTGGCCCCTCTTAGCACTCAGTCCTCGACCTACTCAGATATTCCTTCCCATCCCTTCACAGTCTGTTGGCAGCCTCCCTGGTGTCTCACTTCATACCCCTAGTGGAAGATTTTTCTGAATAAATGTTGCACACAGCCAATATCTGAAAAGTATCCTACCATTCGTATTTAGTAATTTTATACACTCATAGAAGATGCCCACTTCCTGCAGTATCATTGCCCTTGTCCAGTGCTGGACAATCTGGTATCAGACTGTGGGATCCAAATGCACTGTTCGATCTGGTATAAGAATGTATTTTCCATGGCAGTTGATTGCCGCACTAGAAACTCCCTCGGAGAGAGCTGATTTCACATCGTTGAGCCCTTAGCATCACCTACTTGCTGTAGATAGTGTGGAAAGCTGGGCCACACTATGCTGCAAGATGTTTTCCTCTTTTGTGTGGCAGTTAGATGCACCTATATATGCTGTGCTGCATGAAGATGTGTGCAGGTTGCAACATCCTTTGGCCGCAGATAGCCCTTTTATCACACCAGCAGATTCTTTTGTCAGCCAGACAGTGCCATGCTGTATATGCCATTTCCACCCAAGCCAGTGCCGCAGCTACCATGCCTGAAATCAAAGACAGTTGGAACCATTGCCATGGGTCAACACCAGACACTGTATTATGACCAAATCTATGAGAGTCCTGGCTGTTGAACCTGCTGTTAGTGCACCATCGTCAACTACCAATGCTGATGCAGTGCGTCAAGCATCAACAGCGTTGCTGTTCTCTTCGTCAAAAGTTAAAGTAAATCTTGCTGACCATATGTATTTGCACTTTCCACCGCTTCACTGCAAGCCATTGTTGGACATCATTGTGGTTAGGGTGTGGCTTTTGTTTGAGTACCATGATTTTTGCTGAAGTTTTGTGGTCTGTAAGTAACAGTTAATCCCATATTTTGTAACAATGCCTGACGTACGTCCTTAGCTGCAAAAGAAGCCAGAAGCTTCTGCTAAAAGTTTCAACACATACCCTGTTGATACTTTAAATGAACAAAGTAACAAACTTGCCCTCCAGAAACTGGACTTACAAGAATTGCGTTACAGATTGGAACAAAGGCACAAAACCAGACATAAAGCTAGCCAGACTAAAAGTTCCCCAGGGGCCTCTTCAGCTAGTTCTGCAATATCTGTACCAACCATTGTAAAGAGCTTTCCTGCTGTGACTTTTATCCCTACTTTTTCAGGAAAACTGAATGACATTGTCACTATTTTCGTACAGCGTTAAAGACTTAAAGCATAATTGCTCTTTGACATAGGGTGTAATTGCTCTTTGGCAGATGGGTTTCTGCAAGACATAGCGAGGTTAAAGTTTTCGAGTGACACATGCTCCTATGTCGAATCTGCTGATGCATTAAGAGATGCAGAAACATTTGAAGCCTTCGTGCTCAGTTTAGCAGAACACTCTTCACTCAGAAGAGAAGTCGATTACTATAGAGACTGTTTATCTACGCTATAGCAAAAGCCAAATGAAGATTTTGCCACGTCTTATCACACGTATGTACTGAGATAGGAGGCTACTTGGGATCAGCTGACAATTGAGTCAGCATCTTCATACACAGACTAAACCCATAGATATGTAGAGGGTGGCCTCACATGCTTCACTGCACAAAGCTCTAAGGTTAGCTAAGCGATGCGAGGAGGCAGGACAGTTTGTTTCTGCTCCGTCACAAAGCAATGAACCACACTCTGTTTTTGTAAATGGCATGCTCTGCAAACATTTTGGAAAACCTAATCATTCAACCAAATATTATTGACACTATATTGTACTATAAGGGGCATTCAAAAAGAAATGAGCCGGAGGCTAGAGTGCACAAACCTGTGACAGGAGAGTAATATCGTGGCGTGTGGAATGAGGTGTGGTTCCGACCAGAGCATGGAAGTTGACAGCCTGTCCGTAGAGGGCACACTTGCACATTACGTGACTATATAGAGCAGCTAGCAACAGCATGCATCAATCATCCAAGCTGCATTGCAAACTGTGATGTGGAGGCATAAAAAGAAGAGCAAAGAGGTGTTATTCGTTTTCTGACAGCGAAAGTAGGTGGAGGAACGGACATCCATCAACAAATGTCACAAGTGTACGACAAACACTGCCTGTCCCTTGCTAGGGTCAAGGCGTGACACAAGCGCTTCAGGGAAGGACGGGTGTCATTAGCCGATGATGCACTGTCTGGAACACCACACTGCCTTACCGATGACCTCACCCACCTGGTGGATGCACTCGTTACCCAGGACCACCGAGTGACAGTGAAAGCCTTAGCCACCGTGGTTAGATTGAGCATCAGAAGTGTTCACACCATCGTGAAGGAACAACTGCACATGTGCAAAGTGTGTGCCCAATGGGTGCTCCATAGTCTTCAACCACACCAGGAAGCACGTTTAATGGCCCACTGTCTTGCTCATCTGCAGCACTATGCTCGGGAAGGGAATGCGTTCCTGGCACGAGTGGTGGGCTCGGGATGCGTCATGGTGTCATTACCATAATCAAAACGACAAAGTCTCCAGTGGAAGCATCCAGGATCACCACATCAAATAAAGCTAAGGCCATCCACATGAGTGAAGGAAAGGTTATTCTAACATTCTTCTTTGACCAAATGGCCCCCTTCTGATTCACTTTGTATTGGTTCTGCCTGCTTTCTTTATTTCGTTATGTTGTCCCCAGCGTCGATGTACTACATTGCTACACTGGTTGAAATGTGGGTTGTGGAAATAGAACATAGGCTACTTTAAATAATGTAGCCGATAGATGCACAGTTGAGTTTCACTGTCTTTTACTTTCACTTTTCACAACCCCCCAGTAATAAACAGTTTTTATGTGGCCAGTGCACTATTGTTCTAACTTCCCATAAACCTCATTAATAGTTTGCAGGCAAATGCCCACATACTGCTACAATAGTTTAATGTTGAACATCTACGAGCAGTAAAAGCATAACCACATAATTCAGTTCTTTTGGAATAATCAGGTACGTATGGAACAGACACAGTCATTGCTTTAACACATGGCCTATTGTTGTAACACTTATTTCACTGTTAAGCTGATGCATTGTTGTTCTAACCAACACAGGCTTCTCGTCTGAAACTCAGTCGTGGACTGACTGTCTCTTGATCAAAAATCAGGCCCTTATATATCATCACAATAATAGGTACTGAAATTACACATTGTTCGAAGTTAAATTTACAGAAATGGCAATTAAAACGTAACTCATTAAATTAACTGAATACAACAAAAAATTTATTCTTTTTAACACTTTCTTCTACTACAAGAGTTAGGCCAAATTATTTGTTTAAATCATGAAATTAACAAATATAGTTGTGCAAACAATACTTTTGACAAAACTGTTAATTACTTTGGAATTAATTAAGGGCTGGTTTTGCTAACATGTTTCCAACTAGAACCAAATAGATTCTTTAAGAATACTAGCACTTCGTCTTCCAAATGTTTACAGTTATTACAGACTTTATATTTGTTTATATATCAACAGTAGAATTTAAGTTACAAAACAATTACTGATTTCACCGTATAATGAGACACTAACTAGGAATAGTCAAAGTAAATTAGAAAATCAATTACATACATAAAACTAAGCACAAAACTAGATCTGGTGCTCAATTCTTCAAAACTGAGGGCCTACCTTTCTCTTATACGAAAAGGCATATCACACTCGTGTATGTTAGTGGTAATTAGTTCAAATTAAAATAATTAATTTAAGGAGGCAGATGGTAAAACAAGAGGGGAAGTAAAAACGCATATCACACTCGTGTATGTTAGTGGTAATTAATTCAAATTAAAATAATTAATTTAAGGAGGCAGATGGTAAAACAAGAGGGGAAGTAAAAATATCCCAGCTTGCTTCATCACAACTTCCTGCAGCACGGGACAACAGTGAATGCCCAGCATTACTCACAAACCTTGACCACCCTTCGCCAAGCAATCAAATCAAAACGATCAGGCAATCTCACCCGTGGGGTCATTCTGCTCCACAACAATGCAAAGCCTCATACAGCTAGCATAGTCGCAGCACTCTTGCAGAAATTCAAATGGGACATTCTTGGCCACCCTCCATATAGTCCGGACCTCTCTCCCTGTGATTACGCCGTCTTTGGTCCCCTTAAAAAGGCTCTAAGGGGGGCAAACAATTCACCTCAGATGACGATGTCCACCTATATGTGGAGAACTGGTTAACATCACAACCTCGGGAGTTTTTTGAGACAGCCATTTACTGCCTAGTGTAACAGTGGGACAAGTGTCTTTAAGAGCCAGGGTCAATACTTCTCACATACGGGTACTGGTTTCTGTAATTATGCCTCCGGCTTGTTTCTTTCTTTAATTTTTTTTTTTTAACAGCTGCTCACAGAATTAGCAACAGTGGAATTTTCTGCAAAACAACACACAAAATGCAGGTGTCAGAATAAAATTTTCACTCTGCAGGGGAGTGTGCGCTGATACGAAACTTCCTGGCAGATTCCAACTGTGTGTTGGACCGAGACTCGAACTCGGGACCTTTACCTTTCGTGGGCAAGTGCTCTACCAACTGAGCTACCCAAGCACGACTCGCGCCCCTCTCCTCACAGCTTTACTTTTGCCAGTACCTTGTCTCCTACCTTCCAAACTTTACAGAAGCTCTCCTGCAAACCCTGCAGAACTAGCACTCCTGAAAGAAAGAATATTGCGCAGACATAGCTTAGCCACAGCCTAGGGGATGTTTCCAGAATGAAATTTTCACTCTGCAGCGGAGTGCACTGATATGAAACTTCCTGGCAGATTAAAACTGTGTGCCGGACCGAGACTCGAACTGCGGATCTTTGCCTGTAGGGTTCACAGGGAGCTTCTGTTAAGTTTGGAAGGTAGTAGACAAGGTACTGGCAGAAGTAAATCTGTGAGGATGGGGCGGGAGTCGTGCTTGGGTAGCTCAGTTGGTAGAGCACTTGCCCGCGAAAGGCAAAGGTCCCGAGTTCGAGTCTTGGTGCAGCACACAGTTTTAATCTGCCAGGAAGTTTCAAAATGCAGGTGATTTTTGAAACTGGAGATATCAGTGATCCAAATATAATATTTGAAAGTAATTATAACAGTATAGGTCACAAGGCATGTTTATTGAAGGGTGACCTGTTTCAAACCACATGATCATCATCAGACCTACGGCTGTAATATAATACAGGATATAAATTAAATGGATACATTATAAGAATTTAAAATTAGCTATAAAATTACAAAATGTAGATATACCCATCTGATGGACAGCAGTTGTGTATGGAGCAGGAACCACTGAATGACGATAGTAAACGGCTGGAGAGAGCTGTACAGCTATTTCTTAAATACTGTAGGCTCCACCTACAGCTGACAGCATGATGTGGGTGTTAGCCAATCAGGTATAATTCAAGAGAATTATGTGCAAAAAATGTACTTATTAGTAAATTAAACGTCAAAATTATCTAAAATAATTTTACATTAAAGCAGAAACAGTTCGTTAACATAGCTATTGTAAGGAAATATACTAAAAACTTTAAAAAGGAAACAAACTAACCACATTTGCTGTCTATAGGCTGCCCTCTAGGGGCACGCTGGAAAATAATAACAATGTTGTTGATTTCTATGGAGATCATGGATACCATACCAAAGATCACTGTGAATTCCAAAACTTTTTCACAGTAGAGCATGAAAATAAAAAGAATATCTATTTTCTAGTGCTTACAATTTCAGATCAAAACAGAAAACGCTGTTTTGCTATTTGCAGAAAACCAGCATCAACAGATATAATAATTAATGCTACTTCATGTCATATTACTGAAAATAAAAGCATCCTTCAAAACAATGATACATAGGTTATTAAAATTCTCTCTTCAACTTGATGCAGTCCAAAAAGAAACTGGTACTTCAAGACAATTTCTGTTGTCAATAACTGTAGTGCTAGTCAAGTCAGCTTTTTATGTCAAAAATTACAACAAACAAATAGCATTGTTACAAGTTCCAATAGGAAATATACTAAAATGACTTACATGGGACTTTATTGGCGAATCTAATAAATATCAAAATTCTGACATCTGTAAAATACAGTGCAATGACTGCAATAAGCAATATATTGGAAAAACTGGTTGTAACATTTTAATATATTTTAGATAGCATACTACTGGTACTGCACTTATCAAATCCTTGTTTGGACAGTGTCTTGATGAACAATATCACTCTGAAGGTTGCATTTCTAGCAATTTGAAAATTCTACATAATCTACCTAAACAGAAACTTCGTAATATGTTAGAAGAAACCAAAGTTACTTTCTTACATCTTAGTACATTGTTATTACAATTAAAAATAATTGGCATATTAGGTCAGTCATGGCAACGCATTTTTCATTATATTTGTTCTTCCAGAAATCATTTTAATTTATTTATTTTCGACATCACTCAATTTCACCAGGTTATTTTAGAAATATAGGCATATATTTTTCCTGTAGTGTTGGTAGCCTCTCATACCACTCTTGTTACTATTTGCTACAACATTACAATCTACAGGTATTAATATAGATTGATTCGTACATTAAGGCTACTGCTTATTTATATCCTGGGCCAGCATCTTTGGAGCATTATCTACTTCATTTATCAATGTTTATGGCTGCTTCAGTGGAAACCGCCTATCAGCATCCTCCGTCTCCATAGTAACTAACTGCTTCGTATATCTATGGAAAGTCATCTACTGGACATCACCTATCGATATTCACAGCCATCTCTTTAGAAATTTCCCTGATGCTACATCTTTGGTATGGCGTCCATCATCTCCGTACAAACCAACAACATCGTAATTATTTTCCAGCATACCTCTCGAGGGCAACCTATAGACAACAAATGTGATATTTATTTGTTTCGTTTTTGAAGCTTTTAGTATATTTATTTGACAATAGCTGTGTTAACAAACTGTTTCTTCTTTAATATAAAATTATTTTACATAATTTTGATGTGTTATTTATTAATAAGTGCATCTTTTTGTACATAATTCGAATCATACCTGATTGGCTAACACATCATGCTGTCAGCTGTAGGTGGAGCCTCCAGTATTTAAGAAATAGCTACACTGCTCTCTCCAGCAGTTGACTATCGTCATTCAGCAGTCCCTGCTTCCTAAACAACCATTGTTCATTAAAATGGGTATATCTATGTTTTGTAAGGTTATAGCTAATTTTATTACATTACAGCTGTAGGTCTGAAGACAATCATGTGATGATTGAAACTGGTCACCTTTTAGCAAATGTGCCTTGCGATCTAGACTGTTATAATTATTTTCGAAAATGCAGCTCCACTGTGGGAAAACATTAGTGGAGCAGGCCTCGCCAGCTATCCTCTCCTCTCATCAAGAGTAATTAATCCTGTCCAATATGGAAATGCGTATGAGGTGGCTAATGTCATTTTAAAAGGTAGGATGAGGGGAAGGCCTGTCAAAGTGTTTAGTAGGCACAGGGCTCAAATTAGAATATTGTTTTCTTATAGTGACAAGTGTGCACACCGGCTGCTTCTGTGGGCCACTTGAGAACACTGGTTCGTACCGATTCGGAATAGTATACTGTACTTGGTACCATAACCTACTGTGGTTACGCTTTCTGCTATAATCGTACATTTCTCTCAAAATTATCAAGTTACTTTAACTGACAGCAGACTTCTATTCAACAATTCTTCCACACCCACTATTAGGTTCATTTTACTTACATACATAATAAAAATTTTAAATCTTTTCTTCTGTATTTGCCTGAAATGCCTTTTGTGCTGCCATAATCGACAGCTTGCCTACGCTACCTAATAAACAAAAGCTTGCCTTCTGCAATCAATTGATAAATTATTAGTTCCAGAGCAAGGCCAAATTACTCTTAATCATCCCTCTGTGCACATCGCCAATTGGAATACACAAGAATACATGCATGGATTGATTATACCCAGTTTCATATCTGTCCCATCAACTCTTGTTTTCTGTGGACTGGCCATATGGATCACATATAACACGGGATATTGTTAAGCGATTCAAATCACCAAAACCAGCTGTACCCAAGCAGCAGTCATTAGGTGACTCTCATAACTAAAGACATTTTGAAATATGTTGCCACACCTGGGATCGTCTCCATGCCACCACACCATCCATCAGCACACCACTTCAATTGACCACATATTACCATTGTTGTTAACTAAAATTGCCCAGTTCAGATATCAAAATTTATTGTAATATTACTTGTAAAGAAGATAGAATTACTAACTTTGTACCCTTGCCCCTTGTTTTCTAACTTCAGAAATTATAATGTTTTTTAGTAAACACCAAGGGAGCACTTTCCATATATTTAATCATTCCAATCATTTGAATAGTTCAACCATTTTATTTGCAGTCTCGAAAGGAAGTAAACTGCTCCTATGGAAAAGTATGGAAATATACATGGTTGGCTAATAGGCTGAATGGAAGCAACTTAATTTTTCATACAATATTTCAATTTTTGTTTTTCTGTTTTTATACTCTGTACAGAGTAACTGCATTTTACTGAAGAGTCATGACCAGTCTCGGACTGGTATGGTACCAGATACATCTGCCAACCCATGCCTTATTCACATGCACACCATTCTTATAGTCGGTAATGTTGATGGAGTGAAGTCTTGTTTAGTCATTGCTGATGGAGGTACACTTCCAAATTACCCTCCAGTAACAAATCAGAGGGCTGCAAATTGTCACGTGAGGGCCCGCGAGATGTACTAATGAGAGTGGCCTGGTACAGACTTGTCTTCCCACCCCTCTCTCGGCAATATGCATCTCAGTCTGTTGGTGGGTCATTCCATAGTAACTCACGTTACATATTGATGTTTATATTATAAGTTTTGGACAACTAACAGAAGAAAATGTTTCTATTGAACAATTTATATGCCTCAAAACAGAGTTTATACAGAATGCTCTATAAACCTTCATCACAATAATTGTTACATTACTATATTTATAAAACCAAATCTTATAATTATTGTTGGTAACTGACGTTACATTTCCAAGAAATGGCTTTTGCATATGATAAAGAAAATAAACAGTCTACTCTGTTTTATGTGAACATCAGATCTGATAAGTACTTTAACAAAGTTCCAAACATTTAATCTCCAATAGAATAAATATTAAAACATAATGAACAGGTAACTCACGTTACAACATCCGGTAACTCACGTTACAACATCCGGTAACTCACGTTACAACATCCGGTAACTCACGTTACAACATCCGGTAACTCACGTTACAACATCCGGTAACTCACGTTACAACATCCGGTAACTCACGTTACAACATCCGGTAACTCACGTTACAACATCCGGTAACTCACGTTACAACATCCGGTAACTCACGTTACAACATCCGGTAACTCGCGTTACAACATCCGGTAACTCGCGTTACAACATCCGGTAACTCGCGTTACAACATCCGGTAACTCGCGTTACAACATCCGGTAACTCGCGTTACAACATCCGGTAACTCGCGTTACAACATCCGGTAACTCGCGTTACAACATACGGTAACTCACGTTACAACATACGGTAACTCAAGTTTCATTGTCACAGATCACAGTCAAACTTGAAATTACCATGGGAATTTACAACACATGGAGGGTTAACTTTTCTGACAACCTTGTCTTTAGTGTAGTATATCTCATCTTCAATTTCAGGCCACTTCCAAAACTTGCCATCTTTCATCATAACATCAACTTTAAACTCACCGTTTTCAATTTTAGTAACATTACCAGGAAAATGTGAATTGTCATATTTTACCACCACCCAGTCATCTACTTGTATATCTAGTGATTTTTCTGTTCTTTTAGTGTTTTCCTCTGCAGCTGATGAAGTGGTGTGTCCCACAACTTCATTATTATAGAGTTCCAAGTGATGAATTTTAGAAATGTTCAAGAAAGGCTTGCAGTTCTTGATTAAGGCCGAGAGATGTAGTTTTTTGCTTCTTTAGCTAAAGTCTTCTTCACCCATAAGAATTGCTCTCGTGTTAGAAGAAGAACTCAACAATGCTTTTACAAAATCTATTGCATTGTTTACAACACATTTCTGGCTTTTCACAAGAGACCAAACTTTGCGTTTGACAGCCCCACCAATTCCATCCACTGGCCCCTTCCCATAAGAAGCTGCAAAGTACTTCCATGTAATTCTTTTGGCATGACTCTTACTTAGAACTTTTATAGCCTGTGCAATATATCTGTTTTTAAACTGGGAAGCAGGGCCATCTGACCAGATTGTAAACTCTCTAATATTTTTTGGTAGTTCTTCAAGGAGTCTATCAACATAGAGAACGATAGTGTTATTTGTGTGTGGTCCAGATTATCAGATACCAACACATAGGGGTGAGAAGTACCTGAATGCCAAATAATGGCAGTAAAAATACTAATTTGATTCTGCTGCCAATGTGATTTCATCTTGACTTACACATGTAAAATTTTCAGAAAAATCAATTTGCATCATGGCAGTTAGCATCACAGAAGACAGTGATTCCTTATCACTCTGATAGTTCTTTGATTGTTCTCTCTTAAAGTAGCAGTGCTCTAAAAATTTAGGTCCTATGGTAAGAATATGATCAATAAGATTCTATAATGTACCTTCTTCCTCTGCTTTAAAAATTCTGCCATTACTCTCCTGCCACAAATACCATTTCACACCCTACTCTTGTACACCAGTACATAAATCAAGAAGTTTAACTGTCAATAAATCTTTACATTTCATGCACTTTCCCAACCAACAATTGGCTGTAGGCTCTGCACATAGAAAAAATTCTGTCCAGTTACTGGTGTACTTAGTTGTTTGAGGTACTATGCTATGAAGAGAGTTAAAAGCACAGATGAAATTCTTGTGATATCTGCAGACACACATGTTGTGTGGAAGTTTATTGGCAAGCGTGACATGTTTGGGTCTTAATTCTGCGAATTTGCTTTTACCGGTCACTTTGCAAAACATTACATGGGCTTCTTTCAAAGAAAACATAAAGTGTCATACTTGCAACTTACCTTACCTTTCTCATCTTTTACAGTCACAATGTCTTTGCGTCCAGGGGCCTGTCCGCTAATGTCATCCCTTTCATAGAATTTGGTCACTGTGCTGCTTATTTCATCACTTACTTTTTGTTTAGAGACTCTTTCTACTACTAAAGGTTCAACATATGTATGATACAACCTTCTAATAGCACATTTTTGTTTTATGGGTGATGCTAGAAGTATGTGTTTCACTTTTGATACAGCTTTTCCCAATGAAGACCTATTTTTATATGGTGGAGAGACAGAACTACTTGGTGTAGCTGAAGGAGCTTCCTTTAGCCACTTCCTGTACTTGGCAATGCTTTCTTTAACATTCCGTTTCCTGTCTGCAGCAATCTTTTCTTGTTCTCTTTTACTAAAACAGTTTTCCTGTTCCTGCTTCTTTTTCCTGAATTTTTGTGTAGTTTCCTTGTGTTTGATATTTTATACTCTTCGTACCTGCCTTCATCTTTCATTTTCTGCCATCTTCGTCTCATCTTTTCAGCTGCACTTGGTCATTCTGCAAAAATTGCGAATTGTTGTAACATAGAAATAGCTATTCCCTATGGGATTTTATGTGGCATATGGAGATATTTGTTGCAATATATTGTTAGTTGTGTTGTATGTAATTCAGAACCAATGTGACTGCTCAGAATTATAACTAATCCTACAAAAATTATGGTAACTCACATTACATACATAAAGGTAACTCACATTACATGAATTAAATATTCTATACCAGGAGAAGACTTCCAGGAGGAAATTTATTTGAGATACCAAATTGAGGTACACTTATGTGAAGGACAGCATGGCATATAAGCCTCTGTACTTAAATGTATTTTGTGAAAATCTTTAAAAAATTGGCATTTGATAACTCTTGTTATACATTTTGGGTTAGGTTATATAAATGTTTTTGTATTTATTATGCTTAAATTGTTTTTTTTCTAGAAATATACCAAAAAGAAGACGAAGTTATGCACTTTAAAGTGATGTACAAACCTTAAAGAATTATAATAAATTTCATGATTTTTTTCTTACCTTGAAATAGATCAAATCTTCTGCTTGAACAAACTCAACAATTTAATCTTCAAAACAATGGCTCCCACAAGTAAACAAAAGGTTTTAGAGGGAAAAAATCAATCTTGCCAACAAAATTCAATGCCCAACCTACATAAGTAACAGGGGAAAAAATTCCCACAGAAAAATTATTTTTTTTATAATGATTCCTCGTTTACATTGAATGACCCTGGTGCCTCCCTAGTGCTACACTTTGTACGTCATCCTGGTAGTTTTTTCTAAATAAATGTGGCACACCAGCCAGTTTCTCAGAAGTACACTACTGTTCTTATTCAGTAATTTCGTGCACTCTCTGGCACCCACTTCCTGCAGTAGCAGTATCCTCATCTGGTCCTGGATAATCTGAGGTCAGATCACAGGGTCTGAATGTACCGTTGGATCAGGTATAAGGTCTGTTCATAACATTCTGGAACTATGGCCACAAAATTTTTCTCCCCTTACCTTTTACTTATTGTGCAACATCTCCTTTGAAATACTCTCCTACAATTGATACACTGTGCCCAACACCATTTCCACTTCTAGAAACAATCTTGGTACTCTTTTTGCTGGATTGTGTGAAGCGCCATCTACAAATTTTCTTTTATCTCATATTGCAAATCTTCGTCCTTTCAACAGGGTTTTCAACTTTGGAAATAAAAGAAAGTCTGCAGGCGCCAGGTCTGGAGAGTATGAAGGATGAGGCAGCGCAATGATTTTGTTTTTTGTGCAGTAGTCATGCACCAGCAGGGATGAATATATATATATAGTGTGAATTGTCACAGAGGTACACAGTAAAAAAAATGGATGACCAGATGATGAGAGCATGATTCCCAAAATATGTAGACAAATGTTAAAATTTCTTTATTGTGCAACTGTTATTCACTAATCTTTGATAACAAGTAAACCTTTTGCATCAGTGAATGTGTGTGGTTGTGAGTACACAGAGATGAAGCTCACAGCTCTGATTATTTTCTGATGATATATTAAGAGAATACTGAAATATTTGTAATACTATGAAAAGATTACATTGCTACTCACCATATAGTGGAGATGCCGAGTCGTAGACAAGCACAACAAAAAGACTGCTAAACAAGTAAGTTTTCAGCCAAAAGACCTTCTTCTGTATTTGATAAAACACACACACACACACACACACACACACACACACACACACACACACACACACACACACACACACGACCACTGTATCTGGCTGCCAGAGCCAGACAGAAGGCCTTTTAGCTGAAAGCTTACTTGTTTAGCAGTCTTTTTGTTGTGCCTATCTGCGACTCAACTTCTTTACTATATGGTGAGTAGCAATATATCCTTTTTGTAATATTTTCATTATTCCATTCTGAATTTTCCATTGTTTGAAATATTTTTAGTTGTAGATAACAAGTAAGTGAGATGTGGTCAGTGTACCTATCACCTTCAAGATGAAATGATTGGTAGAGAAGCACTCACAGTGTGTTACAACTGTTAGGTTTATAAGCATTTCTTTTTCTCTAGAGTGGAAGAAGACACTATATATATGTAGATATCCGGGGGTGATAACTATATTTAGGGTCCATCAAAAATATTTGCGTACATGTGAATGGTAACAGAAAATTTATTTTTGTACCTACAAGTGTACTTTCTGGTTAAACTAAATGTTCCGTATGGTGGCTAATAGAAATAGTCATAACCATTGACCTTCAGCACTGATACATTTCTGAGTATGAGTCACAACAGATACCTTAATTCACACTAAAGTGTCCAATGGAACATCTGTACATGTTGCTTGAATCTCATTCAAAAGTGTGTAGAGGCTACAACATTTGACAGTATTCCTTCTCTTTTAACTGTGCCCCATTAGGAATAAATTGAGTAGTGTAAGGTCTAGGGAGCATGCAGGAAACTCAATTTATCCCCTGTATCCTACAGACAGGGTTGGCAAATTTTGACTCAGATACTCACTCTGCTTCAATGTCTACGGCGATGATGACAACAACAATAATAACAACAACAACAACAACAACAACACAGATTCTATTAAACACAATATACATACAAATGAATCACAGAAAGTAACAGTTCCTGACTCTTCTCAAAACACACAAAACAAAAGCTTTCTGGTGGAGGATACCTTTTAGTCAATACAGTACTCTGGAAGTTTTTTGGCTAACTCGCACAATAGTGCAGAACACTGTAGATGCAGCTGGGAAGCTCTCAAATACAAACCACACTCTCTGTTCTCACTTGACTTGGGTTCATTCACTGAAAACACAACAGTTGATTGAGTGATGCGTGAAGACAATACCGAATTAGGTAGACAGGCAAGTCTGTGTGCTAGCCAAACTTTACAGTATGTAACAACAAAATCCAAATCGCAGCGTAGCAGAAAATCACGTAGGGCTAGGATGACATCAGTACCCGCACCATAGGGCTCGCAGTGAACATTGGCTGGTTGTGACTTATGGATGTGTGCATAACTGTATCTGCTGATCAATTAGTGTGTCCCAGTATGATTAAAAGACACACATATCATATGTCGTTAAACAAATAAAGGAGAAAATGTAAACTGCAAGCATTGTTAGGTATCTTCTTCCAGTTACAGCACCTTCATAAAGGAAAACCCCAACAAGTCCTCTAGGAGCTAAGCCGCACTAAATCTCTGCTCAAGACAAATTCACAGCATTTTCAACTGTGGTCTTGGCTTGTTGATTGTATTTCATTTGACCAACCGCGCCCTACTACCCATAATACGTAGTTCACTTGTAACCATCCCTGAACCCATCCACAAAATTGTACCCTGGAATCTGGTTCATCTTCACTTAGCTGTTGCACTAGTCTTCAAATGAAATAATGTGATCTTCTGCTATTCAGAATGCGTCATGTACTGTTAAAGCTTACATCACTTTCATGTGACCCTTGCCGTGAACATTTTTGTGGTGAAAAGCTAAAACCATTTCAGTACTATATTTGAGAATTAATCATTTGTAAACATGTTGGGTCACCTTGGTGGGCCTTACTGCACATCACACACTGTTTGATCCACCTTGTTTTAGTCTCATAGACACACGCTTATTAACTTAGCAATCGCTAATCTTGACTTGTTCTACATTCCGGAAGGTACCCCTAAGTGGGATCTAAAGAACATGATGACTGGATGGTTGGATCAGCCCCTTATCAACTTCTCCTCTCTCTCTGAATTGCATCATCAATTTCAAACTTCCAGTACTACTTAATAACCTCCTTCCACTCTACAAAGCTTAAACAGACATCTGCCATATTGATGTTAAAAAAATGTAATGTTGTCAGTAGGAAAATAAAATTTCTGTGACACTTAAAAGTTTGGTTATATTTTTCCACATGCCCCTTATGTATCTTGATATTAAGCTGAATTCATACTGTGTCAAAGACTTTACATTATCATGATGTAGAGTAAAAAAGTACATTATTGTAATGTCAGTTATTTATTAGTGGATGTTCCAAACCCATTCACCAGGTGTCATTATTCTTGTTATCATCATCATCATTATTTTAATTACGACTTGTGTTTATTTTAGTACCTTGAAATGTCGGTGTCATTCTGCTTTCAGCCAGAAGTTGACTCTTCAGCAGAAAATGGCAGATGCATTTCTGAGAAGTTTCCAACTTTCATCTTCAGAGCAAACTGTACTGAGAGATGGTGCAATTACTGAAGAATTTTTTAGTGCTTTGGAGCGCGTGCAGTCTATTCATGGCAGTTGCCGTACCCTGATGCAGAGTGGCCACCAGACTGCAGCACTTCAGATTATGGAACAAATGGCTTTATATCAGGTGCTGTTCCATCATTTTCAAACATTTTTATATACAGTAACAACACTGGCAAAAAAGGTCACATGTGCAGCAAGAATGACCCGGTCACAGGATAATATTGTCCAGTTGCATATCAGGAATAACATGTAACTGATCAATTTTTTATAAAATAATTTAAATGGATACATAAAAATCTACTCACAGAGTGGCAGCAGAACACACACATAAAAGGAGGTTTTAATTAGAATCTTCTTTTAAGTATCTGTTCTGCCACCACTTGGTGAGAAGATTTTTTTTAATCTATCCAAGTAAATTATATAAATGATCAAGATTACTGCAATCTGCACTTACTGACAAACACCAGAGAACACTAGTGGCTCCTAATAACATCATTAGTAAGATTTGTGCAGATTCACAATGTCAGCAAACACAGCTATGGAATTCATAATGTGGCTCATAGACATGTAAATACCAAAAAAATGTCAAAATGCTCTCTCAGAAGTAACCTGAAATCATATTAATGCCTTCCCAAATCATTATAGCAGGTCCGGCTGTGGCTCTCTTCATAATTTCCTGGAATTACTTTGTATATTATGTACAGAATGCAACCTTACTGCTTACCATTCCAAAACAATATCCTAGTGCAGCCTTAGAACAATACATTTTCAGTTCGTACAATGACAGATGTGATTTCATGCTCTGGCGTAGGTAAGTAGTTGGTAAACTTTTGGCATGAAAGAGCTGTTACTGTCCATTGTAACAACTTCAGAACTATTTTGAGAGCCATAAATAAATATCTCCAAATAAAGAGGTAATTAAATAACTTTTTATAAAGTAGTGGTAATAATTATATCATTATTAAAGTGAAAGTTTGGTTAAAATATATGTCAGCATATATTTAAACAATGTGAACAATAGTTTTTCATTTACTTGGAAAGTTTCTGTATGTCCAGTTTGTAAAATGCCATTCTTAATTTTAGGAGTGGTCCTAAATAGGCATCAATAATTTAGTTCCTCAATTTGTATTTAATGTAATCACATTAGAAAAAAATACATAAATGCCTAGATCTCACGAAATTTCAGACAGAATGGGAAGATTTCTTTTAATTGGAAATGTTCTCAATAGGAGGTAGAGGACCTCTACAAAAACCAACAGAAACTAAGAAATTACAGTAAATTAATAACACGCTTCCAAGTGTTCTGCCAAGCTGTTGTTTCCTGTTCATGCAAAATATTTCAACAACCAACCAAACCATCTTCTTCAGGTCCCTGAAAGTTTTGCTATTAAATGTACTGCCTGGATTCCAATTTGGATTGTGAATTATTGTTTGTCTCACTCCACTGTTTACAGCAGAGTTTGAAGTCCGATGCCCAGTTCACCCTTTGACACTCTTTTGGTTTTCAGAGCTCACACTAATATTCCGTGAAACGCAAATTCTCTCCATGTTTTTCAACACTGGTGGATGTGATGTCAAACAGGTTTTTGATAAATTGAGTGCCTGACCCCAAGTATTATTAAAACTGAAACCAACCCTGATTATTAGGTTTTCTGATATCGTTATTTCGATACACTTATTAATTATGCTGTCCCAGAAACTTTGTGTGCGCTCAGTGACATTGGTCTCATCATAATTCATTTCATGATTATATTCAAGACAGTGCTCGGTGACAGCTGATTTGCTTGGTTGTTTTATTGAGGTATGTTGCTGATGTTCCCTGGCTCTCTCGACTCTTCTGATGACATGACACATTCACATGGAATGCAATATCCATCTGGCATAAAATGGAAACATCAACTTGGCAGAATGAAAGCACACTATTGATCACTCTCTTTGAGAAAACCTGAGACAAAATGGGAATGGGGAGTGTTAAAACAGAAGTAGGGGACAAAAATAACACTATACTTAAGTGGGGAAATTTTGTGGATGACTGCAGAAATAAGAAGACATTCATTAGTAGATAATGCTGAGAATAAAATATTTACCTCCTGCCTTCTTTCAGAACACAACAGTCAAAAATTGACTTGGCAGGGAACAAATGGAACTAAAACTAAAGCTGATTACAATTTATCAAATGCTAATAAATTGCACCTGATATTACAAAGTAGCCAGTATCTAACTTCAGAAGGCCCTGTCCCAGTATTGTGATAGAAGCACTTGAAAGAGAAAATAGTCCTTCTAGGTTTCAAAACTATACTTTCCTTCTACAGGAAGGGAATAGGGTCTAAGTAGAGGAGGTTGAAAGTTGGAGCAGGTCACTTGGATAATAGATTGAGAGGAACCCTTCTGTTGTGAGGATGTGAGTAGGAAGAGAGGCAAAGATAAAGATGTCGTCAAGTGGTTGTACGTCCATTAGCTTTCATCATTGTGGTCCTTGCCATTATTAAATGGTAACTGACAGCCATGCGATTGCTGCCCTGATCCTCACAGCTACTTGAATGGACTGTAGGAATCACAAGGCATGTGTGCAGTAGCAAGCTCTGTCGGTGAGACCACAGCCAATGCTGCCACCACTCTGTAGCCCACCACTGTTATAACCAATTGTGTTTTGAGTAAATACAAGGTTGTTTGCATAAGTTCTCGTTGGTGATAAATGATTAAGTGCAGAGTTATACTATGTTATCAAAGTATTGAGGGGCTCTGAGAGTATGTTCTAAATTGTTTTTGATTAAAAATAATGGTTCGCTGTGTAGTTGTCACTGCAGACAAGGAAAAAAGATGGAAATTATGTTTCATATGATTCCTTGGAATAATGATACGAAACAAGAGCAAATAAATGTTGTTAAATGCTCCGATTAATTTTTGATTGCTAATGCTTGTGTGTGTGGCAAATACATTTTGCTAATTCGGATTATGAAAGGAATCTGAAAAGTTGAATCTTTTTCTGAATCACAAGCTGAAGCCTGCGACTGTTCCAGCTCCATATTCCCATCCTCCTGAGTTGATTCACATGGTAGTAATGTGCATAACAGTGATAGAGAAATCATTAATTATGAATACAAACATTGCTGCAAATGCAATAGTGCTTATTTGTGTCAACAATTAGAACTTAGGAAAAAGATGTAGAAAAACTAAGACAGAAGTATACAGATGTAAAGGATCGTCTCTCTTCACATACGCCGAGTTACTTAAAATAAAACATTTTCAAAAAGTAGTTGAGGATTCTTTTTCTTACTATCAACAGTTGATATGAATGGACATAGTCCATTGTGGTTATCTGAAGGTATTCTACATCTACATTGATATTCCGAAATCCACCATACAGTGCATTGTGGAGGGTACTCTGTACCACAACTAGTCATTTCCTTTCCTGTTCCACTTGCAAAGAGAGTAAGCGAAAAATGGCTGCCTATATACCTCTGTACGAGCCCACATTTCTCTTATCTTCACGGTCCTTATGCGCAATGTATGTTGGCAGCAGTAGAATTGTTCGGCAACCAGCCTCTGTTGTCAGTTCTCTAAATTTTCTCAACAGTGTTTCTCTAAAAGAACATCACATTCCCTCCAGGGATTACCATTTGAGCTCCTGAAGCACGTCTGTAACTTACACATTGTTCAAACCTACCTGTAACAAATCTGTGAGCCGTCCTCTGAATTGCTTCAATGTCTTCCTTCAATCTGACCTTGTAAGGATCTCACACTTGCAGTACTCAAGAACTGGTCGCACCAACGTCCTGTATACGATCTCCTTTGCGGGTGAGCCACTCGTTCCTAAAATTCTCCTAATAAACCAAAGTCAACCATTCGCCTTCCCTTCCACAGTTCTCACATGCTTGTTCCACCTCATATCCCTTTGCAACTTTTCACCCAGACTTTTAAATGACTTCACTTAAAGCAGGACACTAGTAATACTGTATCTGAACATTGAACCTGCATCAACTTATACATTTTTCCACATTTAGGGCTAGCAGCCCTTCATGACACCAACTGGAAATTTTGTTTCAGTCATCTTGTATCTTCCTACTTCCTACAATCACTCAACTTGGAAAACAGCCAGAACACATCTTTTAAACAATTTGAAAAAAATAACCCAAAGGGATGTGGAAAAGGAAATATTGTCTCTAAAAAACAAAACCTCACATGGGTGGGATGAAATAACAACATCTGTAATCAAGTATGTGTATGATATTATTTCCCAACCACTGTCAACTATTATAAATCAATCTTATGAACAGGGATGCTTTCCAGAGGTATTGAAATATGGTGAGATCAAACCTCTATTCAAGAAAGGATCGACAGAAGATATGGGGAATTACCGCCCTATCTCTCTCTTGCCGGTCTTCTCTAAAGTGTTTGAAAAGATTGCAGCAAAACAAATTAATAACTTTCTTACTGTAAATGATATAATTTTTAAAAACCAGTTCGGATTCCAACAGGGTAAAAGCACTGCGAATGCTATAAATGAGTTTATCCAAAAAATATGCTCCACGTTAGATAAAGGTAGAAAGGTCACAGGTATTTTCTGTGATCTGACTAAAGCTTTTGATTCAGTGAACCATGCATTACTCCTCCACAAATTACAGATGTATGGAATCAGAGACACTGCTTTAAAATGGTTTAGCTCTTACCTGTCAGGTAGGAAACAAAGAGTAATTTTAACTTCAAATGGAACCAATTATTCATCAGACTGGAAAACAGTTCCCCAAGGAGTCCCACAAGGTTCGATATTGGGTCCCTATCTGTTTCTTTTTTACGTAAATGACCTACCACTTGCTATTGATGTTCATTCAGTCTTATTTGCTGATGATACATCAGTTCTAATTGAAAATGAGGTATCTGAAAATATTCCAGAAAAAGCCAAAAACACTTTAGAAAAACTTGAATCTTGGTTCTATCAAAATGGACTAAAACTAAATGTAACTAAAACCAAAATGATGCAATTTGAAGCTAAATCAGTAGAGAGGAGTGAAATAAAGATAACTTGCAATGATCAGGATATCACAGAAGCAAACCACGTGAAGTTCTTAGGCCTAAATCTTGACAAAAATTTAAATTGGAAGGTACACATAGATTTCTTAGCAAATCAATTGAACAACTTAGCATTTGCAATGTGTATTTTGTCAGGTGCCACAAACATAGATACCAGAAAGATAGTTTATCACTGCTACTTTGAGTCAGTTATTCGTTATGGCATAATCTTCTGGGGAAATTCAGCTAATGTCACTAGGCTCCTAGTATTACAAAAGAAAGTAATTAGAAACATGTGTGTTGCAAAAAAACGGGCATCCTGTCGACCACTGTTAAAAAATTTAAAAGTACTATCTATCCCCTCACTTTACATATATGAGATGGTGGTGTTCCTATATAGAAATCAACATACACTAGACAATTTCCATTTTGACCACAACTACAGCACTCGCCACAGAGATAACTTCAAACTTCCAACACATCGTTTAAAACTTTATGCCCAAATGCCAGAGTATATGGGGTTAAAAATTTTCAATAAAATAAAAGGCAGTAATATATTTAAAATGGAGATTGGTTCACTGAAAAGATTGCTCTTTACTCTCCTGGTGGAAAAGTGTTATTATTCTGTCGATGAATTCATTGAGGACAGCTTCACAATCTGAACACAGGGATTGTAATACATTTATTATTTTATGTACATGTGTAGCTGTAACTTAGAAATGTAAAATATAATGTAAACTTTTGTAGTTCTCTTAAAAAAGTGAAAAAAGTTTCTTTTGTAAACCTTGACATGTCTCCTGTACATCAAATCAAATGATTTGAAAATTGTATGTAATGAGATGAATAAACCACATAACATAACATAACATAACTTTGACACCTTACTGTACACCATGGCATCATCAGCAAATGACTGGAGCTTGCTACCCACTCTATCTGCTAAATCATTATGTATGTAGAGAACAACAGTGGTCCTATCACTCTTTCCTGGGGCAGTCCTGACGATAGCCCTGTCTCTGTTGTAAACTCGCTGTCAAGCACAACTTGCTGGATTCTATTACTTAAGAAGTCTTCGAGCCACTCGCATATTTGATTTTATTCCGTATGCTCGAACATTCATTAAAAGCCTACAATGAGGCACCATGTCAAATGCTCTCCAGAAACCTAGAAATATGGAATCTGCGTGTTGCCCTTCATATTTCTCAGTATATCATGTGAGGAAAGGGCAAGCTGAGTTTTGCATGAGCGGTGCCTTCTAAAACCATGCTGACTTGTGGACATAAGCTTCGCAGTCTCAAGAAAGTTTATTATATTCGAACTGAGAATATGTTCAAGGATTCTGCAGCAAACAGAAGTTTGGGATATTGGTTTGTAATTTTGCAGGTCCTTCCTTTTACCCTTCTTACATTTTGGAGTCAACTGCACCTTTATCCAGTCACTTGGGTCTTTGTGCTGGGCAAGAGATTAGCAATAAGTGCAAGATAGGTAAGGGGCCAATGACATAGAGTACTCTTTGTAAATTCGAACTGGAAATCCATCCAGACCTGGTGATTTATTTACTTTCAAATCTTTCAGTTGTTTCTCTATGCCAGGGATGCTTATTACTATGTTGTCCATTCTGGATTCTGCCTGATGATCAGATGACATTATGTTTGTATGATTTTCCAGTATGAACGAGTTCTTGAATGTTAAATTTAAAATCTCTGGCTTCCATTTTGCTGTGTTCACCTGCCACACTAGATTGGTCAACAAGGGACTGAATGGAAGCCTTAGACCCACTTAGCGATTTTACGTAAGACCAGAATTTCCTTGGGTTCTCTGCCACATCTTTTACTAAGGTGTGACGGTGGTAGTTGTTGTATGCTTCATGCCCAGATCTTTTCACGGACGTACGAATCTCTACTAACCTTCGCTTGTCATCATTTGCGTGTTCCCTTTTGAACCGAAAGTGCAACAGCCTCTGCTTCCTCAGCATCCTCCAAATTGTTTTATGAAACCACTATGGATCTTTTCCATCCTTTATCCACTAGGCACACAAGTCTCCAGACCATGAGTTAGAATCTGCGTGAACTTTGCCAATAATTCCTCTACATCCATCTTACTGGAAGTAAGTTATGCCAATTCACTGTCCAAGTGAGATGGTAATAACTGCTTATCTGCTCTATCTAGTAGAAACACACTCCTAGCCTTCTTGACTTATTTATTAACTTTTGTAATCAAAGTTGCTGTAATGACATCATGTTCGCTAATTCCCATTTCTATACTGACATTGTCGATAAGGTCTGACCTATTTGTAGATAAGGTCTGGCCTATTTGTAGCTACAAGGTCTAAGATATTTCTGTGTCGTGTGTAATGCTGAGCTAGCTACTCAAGACATGTTTTCAGAAAACATTTTCAAAGTATTTCAGACAACTGTCTCTCTGTACCCCCTGCAATGAATCCATAGGCATCCCTGTCAGTTGGTTAAAGTAGCCTCCAACTAGTATTGCATGATCTGGGTATTTACGCGCCATTGACCGTAGACTTTCTTTTAATAACTTTAGAATTGTCACAGCAGAATCAGGTGGCTGATAAAGCATCCAACAATTAACTTGGTTTCACCCACACCTCTGTCACATGCAACTTTGACTTCACTAGAGATAATATTTTTGTCAGCTGCAATGAACACTCCCCATCCTATAGCCTCTAATCTGTCATTCCAATATACGTTCAATGACTCAAAATATGTCAGAGCTTTCCAGTTCAGGTTTCAGCCTGCACTCGGTCCCAAGAATAATTTGAGCATCTTTACACTGCATGTCTTATAAAGCGTTATGTTTTTAAAGACAAATTTATTTGTTTATAAACTGATAAATAAGTTGATACTAATAATATACTGTGATATTAAAATGGTTGATTGCACACTCAACATTATGTGTGCGCGATGTGTCTATAAGCTTCCGTGTGGTGTGGTGAGGAGAGACTGTCGGTGGTGACAGCACATTGGCATGTGATACTACTGTGCATTCTGGTAACAATGCTCATCCTTATATAGCCCTGGTAGTGGTGTGATGTTACCAGTGCTCATTCCATCGCTATATAAGACAATGTTTTCATCCCGTGTCTGCTGCACTATATCATGGACATCACAATTCCTACTTGCTCTGTTATGCTATGCTCAGCTGCAAACTGCTGTCTTTATTGATGGTGTCATCATAAATTTTGCTTTTTTAGTCATATGAAGTTAAAAGTGGGTGCAGCAGACATAGGATGGAAACATTGTTTTATATGGCTATGATTCCAAAAACAGGGAGTGGGCAGAATTGTACTTTTACTTGCTGCAGCCAGTAATAGTTCAATGATCTGCCATCAATGCCAGAAACAATTATGCTTGTGCGCTGCACTATTTGAACACTGCGGGTGACTGACAGTTTGTGATGGCGCATTGGCAACACTGGACAGTTGGCATGTGAAGTTGAGAACTGTGATAGGATAAATTAAGCCCCAAAGTATGAAATGCGAACCAACAGGTAATATAAACCAAATTTTAGTGTAAAATCCTTCACCAACGAACTGAAGTATTTCATAGAACAAGTTTATAAGCAGGTCTAAAAACCAGGGTTAGGGTTAAAACAACACATAATCAAAGTATTTTAACAAAATAAATAATTAAAGAGTGAAATTAATCATGAGTGCATTTGGTAAGATATATACATTGCTTGTTTTCCAAATCCAAGCTTCTGTTGTATCTGATATAAGAAATGTACCACCAACTTTTAGTTGTATCTGCACAGCATTGGCTTTTAATACAAAAACCACCAAATATTATATGGGTTGATCAACCATTGGTGAAATCCTTTTTGGAAATTGCTAGAAACAATAGGCAAACAAATAAATAGTGAACAAACTGGAGTGGAAGACATATTTATGACTGTAATGAAACCAAACAGAAGGTGGGCAAGACCTGTTGCCATGTGAAGGGGTGGTTGATGAACCAATGAAGTTCTTCTTTGTATTCCAAGAGATAAGGAAAGACCAAAGTGATGGCCTAATGGAAAAAAGAGTAAATGACATTAGAAAACATGCAGAATCAATACAGATAAATTTTGTTGCAGTGCGTAATGTATGGAGAAGCCTGGAAAAGGTGATTATCAAGCAGTTATTGTCAGCTGGCTGGTAATGATGATTCAAACATATCTGATATGGGTACAAGGCATTTAAACTTAAATAACAGTTTGGAAGGCTGTAGTAACAATCTAAAAAATTTGGCTGTTATCTGTGGGTGTTTACAACAGTCTGGCTACAGTGTAAAAATGAGACTGCTTTCTTTCCTCTCTACTTTTTTATAGAGTTCCATACCTCAGTCAGTAAAAATGGAACCTTTACGGGATCACTTTGTTGTCTGTCTGTGTGTCTGTTCAACTATTTAAAACCCTTTTTTGCAGGAACAGGTAGCTATATCAAATTGAACTTTTCCATACATTGCGGTCTACAGTCCCTTGGTGGTGTAAAAAAATTGAAGCTTCTAAGTCAGTGCACTCAGAAGATATGGTCATTTATGTCATGTATTTTGATACTTGCAAACTCGCTCATGAAAATCTATAGGCTACTTCCTATTGACCTAGAATCATGATATTTAGCAAGAAGCAAAGTTTCACAGTATGAGCAAAGGAAAAAATCCGAAAATAGTTAATTTGTGACTATATAACACAATTTTTTTCTGCCCTTAAGACCCATCTTGCTTATGTTGGCACTGATAACAGGCAAAAATCATTGATATTCTTAATTGCTGGGGTGGATGAGCAATCTTTACACATAGTTAAATTTGTATGGAAACCCCAGTGCTCGAGCTCTACTTGCACTTACCCAGATTCTTGTACTAGTGCTAATATTTTGGAATTTGGGGATCCATAATTGTGTGTGTGTTCAGCCTAGCAACTGTGTTTCACAATTACCTCTTTCAATATGAAATGGACAACAATTCAGCTCTTTCTCATTGATAAGTGCTGTACTAAAAATTAGTTACTGCATACATTATGAATTTTTAAATACATTAAGAAAATAGTTGCTCCAGTTTTGAATTACTATATTGGAACAATGTTAGTGTTATAAGATAGTCATTTTATTGGTGATATTCATCCACTTTTGGGGATTAAAGTATGATTCCACTCTCTTAATCATCGTCAGACAAAATCAGTTTCTTGTCATGATCAAATATCTTCGTACGTTCGCAAGTATTATATGAAATAATGTGTTTTGAGATTGGAAGTTCCATTTAGAGATTTATAGTAATGAATGAATGAATATATGCTGTCTGTGCTGGAATTGA
The DNA here is from genome assembly GCF_023864345.2 of Schistocerca serialis cubense. Taxonomy (NCBI): domain Eukaryota; kingdom Metazoa; phylum Arthropoda; class Insecta; order Orthoptera; family Acrididae; genus Schistocerca; species Schistocerca serialis. The sequence goes on along the minus strand of NC_064642.1, from coordinate 482,590,428 downwards.
AACAGATTCTTATTATGCTTATAGGAAGCAGCATTAGAGAGGCTGTATCGGTGGGCACAAAACAATTGTCGAAGTATCGAGTCTCCAGAAATCAGTCTTTTGCTAATGCAGGCAATGACACGTTTGCAAGACAGACCTGTTTTATTCAAGTAAGTGTTTTATTCTAAATTAAAACTGTTACTCCATTATTATAGTTTTGAGCTTAAAAAATTACTTCCATTTTTAATTAAGTGATAGGCTTTGGTAACTACAGCTTACAGACTAATGTAGTACATGAAAAGAAGTATTACATGAGAAGGAAAGAGTTCAGTATTGCCTGAAGAATGCCATTGAAAATAAGGGTTAAGAGGTAGCATACACACCTTCGCTGGCATGAAAAGCTGTGACAGTGTGAGAAAAGGTGAATATGTTGAACAGCAGTGTCTTCATAGGTCTTCATATATAGGATTTGCATCATAGTAATTTGATATACTGTTAAAACAGCAATCACCATTGCTAATCATTCAGAGCTATTTGATCTTTACTGCCACTGTTATTTCCATTGCTCACACTAACAGACACGCTTTATCTGAACATCTCTTCAGTTTAATGTGGTTTCTAACTCCAGTGTCATTCATTTGTATACTGAATACTACTATTGTTGGGAAATGGTTGAGGCAACTGTTAATATTGCAGTGTTATTGAATAAGAAAATGTTCTTTGAAACTTCTTTCCTTTCATTATTTATGTATCTCATAATGACAGGAATTAGAAATTCGAAACCTATAGCACTTTCCCTCCCTCCCGAGTATCAACTTTCCTTTTCATAATATTTTTACATTCCATCCTGGATTTTCCATTGTTTTATTTGATGTCGATAGTATTGTGAGGATGTAGGCTGTTCTGTAATTCTTTTGTTTGTAATTTTGTACCAGTGTTCTGTATATAAACCTGCAGAGTTCATTAAATATATGCTGAATGAAAAAGATTGTTTTAATCAGAAGTTCTGTAAATTGAATTTGGAATTTGCAGATATATTATTGATGAGTACTGCACAGCTCGTCGATCAGTGTTAGTCCGCGCCTTTCTTGATGCTCTTACGCAAGGAGGTCCAGGAGGAACTCCAAAACCAATAGAAATGCATGCACATGATCCACGCCGATATGTAGGTGACATGCTTGCATGGCTGCATCAAATGATACCATCAGAGAAGGAGAATATGCTATCCCTACTTAGAGGTTGTGACAAGATAGGTATGAATAGGTTCTACTATTGTAATCTTAGCTTTGATTTATAATTTGTAATGTATTACCATATACTATGGATAACTATACAACAGTTCTTGGTTTCTTCAGAAATATATCATGGTTCAGCTACTTACTGCACCTTGTGGTGCCCATCTTTGGACAGTAGTGAACAAAGTGTTGAACATACGTTTGATGCACAGTTTATCTTGTTTGTGGTGTTCTTCTGTATATCTGACATTGCATTTAACTTTTACTTTGTATTCATCAAGACCTTAAGCTCAAATTTCTTGTATATTGTTTGGAACAGTACCCGTTCTTAGTTCATTAATATTAATTACTTTATCATCATCATTGAAGTTAGCCCCTGGTAGCTGAGTGGTCAGCGCAACAGAATGGTAATCCTAAGGGCCTGGATTTGTTTTCCGGTTGGGTCAGAGATTTTCTCTGCTGAGGGACTGGGTGTTGTGTTGTCCTAATCATCATCGTTTCATCCCCATCGACACGCAAGTCGCCAAAGTGACTTCAAATCTAAAGACTTGCACCCGGCGAATGGTCTACCCGACGGGAGGCCCTAGTCAAATGACATTTACATTTATCATCATTGAGCTTTTGTTATGAAGGTCAATCTAAGGAACTACTCTTAGGATTTTGATTTGGTTTATACTAATAAATAAATTCCCTCACAAGAAAGGTTTGCTTATGTAAAGCAAAAAATATTTCATGCAAATTGGCTGAATTATGATTATTACAGTCTGTATGTGAAGGTTAATCTCAGGAACTACTATATGGATTTTGATATTGTTTTCACGAATGGGTATCAACACATGAAATATTTTAAAATATTATACATGTTGTTGTTGTTGTCGTTGTCTTCAGTCCTGAGACTGGTTTGATGCAGTTCTCGATGCTACTCTATCCTGTGCAAGCTTCATCATATCCCAGCACTTACTGCAACCTACATCCTTCTGAATCTGCTTAGTGTATTCATCTCTTGGTCTCTGTCTACGATTTTTACCCTCCATGCTGCCCTGCAATGCTAAATTGGTGATCCCTTGATGCCTCGGAATATGCCCTACCAACCGATCCCTTCTTCTGGTCAAGTTGTGCCATAAATTTCTCTTCTCCCCAATTTCATTCAATACCTCTTCATTAGTTATGTGATCTACCCATCTAATCTTCAGCATTCTTCTGCAGCACCACATTTCGAAAGCTTTTATTCTCTTCTTGTCCAAACTATTTATCGTCGATGTTTCACTTCCATACATGGCTACACGTCATACATATACTTTCAGAAACGACTTCCTGACACTTAAATACCCCTGCGGGTCTGGGGTAAGAATAGGCCCGAGGTATTCCTGCCTGTCGTAAGAGGCGACTAAAAGGAGTCCCTCCCCCTCAAGGGGGTAGTTAGCGCCTGCGTCCAGAGACGGACGGTTCCACGACCTCTATTTGCGGTCATTTTGCTTTTTCACTTCTCGTTTCTTCCTTCCTTTGGTTGGTTCCTTTCTTTGCTCTTCTCCATCTCACTGTCTTCCTTACTCTTTCCCTTGTCTTCTTCTCCTTGCCTTCTCATTGCCTTCTTCTCCTTGGCTTCTCATTGCCTTCTTCTCCTTGCCTTCTCTGGTCACCGCCTCAGCGTTTGAGACAGTCTGTCCTTTCTCTCCCTCTCTTCCTTCTTTTTCCTCTTCTTCCTTCCTCCCTGTGCGCGCCTGAAGGCCGACCCACACGTTCGCACGCGTAGCCGGTGACGGGGTAACGCGTAATTCCCCACCCTGGGTAGACAAGTAAGGCACGCACGTACCCCCTGGTAAAGGCCAGGCCCGGGCAGGGGTGATTGCCTGAGCTGATACCTTCTGAACATGCCGATTGGTCCCTCCGTCTGTTTCTCGGGAGGTGTGACCTGAGGTGTAAACATTCACCTAAGGCGGGAGTACCCTCTGAGAGGGTCCCCACAAGGAAGGAGCGCACCATCGGAGACGCTGGCAATCGTGGGGGATTCCTCCGCAATGGATTTCTCTCCATCTCTCTCGACTTCTGCCCAAAAAAGGAAACTTGACCAGCCACCAGTGACAAAAGTACTACCGCCTGCCCCACAGTTCCTCTTCGTTTCTCGATCTGAGGACGGAAAGGATTTTTCCTCTGTCAACCCTTTCGTTATCCAGAAGGGCATAGATCATAGATGCCATAGCCGGATCTGTCAAGTCATGTACCAGGTTGCGTAATGGTACCTTGTTACTCGAAACTGAGAGCGCCTTTCAGGCACAAAAACTTCTTCGGGCCACACTCCTGTACACGTTCCCTGTCCGGGTGGAGGCTCACCGCACTTTGAATTCGTCTTGTGGTGTGGTCTATACTCGATCACTTGACGGATTGACTGACGAGGAGATTCAGTCTTTCCTCGCTGAGCAGGGCGTGACGGCTGTCCGTAGGGTCATGAAAAAGGTCAACAATGACCTTGTACCGACCCGGACACTTTTCTTGACCTGTGACAGTGTTCAGCTGCCGTTGCGTATCAAAGCGGGCTACGAGGTTATTTCTGTTCGCCCCTATGTCCTGACACCTACGCGCTGCTACCAGTGTCAGCGTTTTAATCACACTCGCCAGTCTTGTTCCAATGTGGCTAAATGTGTCACTTGTGGCAGGGATGCCCATGAGGGTGACTGTCCACCTCCGTCTTCTCGTTGTGTGAACTGTCAGGGTGACCATGCAGCGTCCTCCCGCGACTGTCCTATCTACAAGGAAGAACGCTGTATCCAAGAAATTCGGGTCAAAGAGAAAGTGTCCACCTCGGCTGCTCGCAAACTATGTGCTTGTAGGAAGCCCGCGCTGCTCCCAGCGGGAAAGTACAGTACTGTCCTTGCCTCTCCTCGGACTACCAGGGAGGTGGCGACGCAGACATGCGATCTGACCTTCGGCACCACGGTCGTCCGTTCGGCCAGTGCTAAGATCGCGCGGTCGACGTCTCCTCTTCTTCCCGTCACCCCTCCAACACAAGCACCTTCATCAGCTTCTGCCAAGATGAAGACCCAGAAATCAGATGCACGGGCCTTCAAGAAGGAACCGTCCCGTGCAGACTTCCTACGTACCTCGCACTCCCAGCCGTCGACCAGAACTTCCACTAAAAGACCTTCCAAGAAGGCTCATAGGAAGCACAGTTCTCCTTCTCCTCCACGGCGCATTTCTTCTCCTGCGCCACCCAGCGGTTGCCGCCCCAGGCCGTCATCTTAAATCGCCTGGCCGCACCGCTGGTAGCAGAACATCTGGCCATCCACCGGTGGAGGAAGCTCCTCCTCCCGGCCATCTTAACGAGATGGCCGATGAACCTATAGAACCAATGGACGATGGCTGTCTGCCTACTGATAGCAGCGGCAGTACTCGCTCGAAGCCAGGCCCTCAGCGGCCTTCGAGGTGACCCCTTTTTTCATCTTCCTTTTCTTCTCACGATGGCACTTATTCACTGGAATATTCGCAGCATTCGCTCCAACCGAGAGGACTTGAAGTTGCTGCTCCGCTTGCACCGTCCGCTCGTCGTAGCCCTCCAGGAAGCTCCGCCCATGCGATCACATTGCCTTGGCACACTACACCTCTGTGCGTTTTGACCTACCCCCTGTGGTAGGTATTCCGGCTCATGGAGGGGTTATGTTGCTGGTCCGGGATGATATTTACTACGATCCCATCACATTGCACACCGGTCTGCAGGCAGTTGCCGTCAGAATTACTCTCCTTGTGGCCCCTGAGGATATCTCCAATGCCTTCGGCCGGTTTTTCGCAGAGGTTTCGAGCTCCGCTCATTACCACCCTGCCTTCCTCCCCCGCAAACAGGCAGAGGAGGCTAGGCCACCTAACTTCCGCTCCTCGAATCGTGAAAGTTATAATGCCCCTTTCACCATGCAGGAACTCGAAAATGCACTTGCCCGGTCACGGTCCTCCGCTCCAGGGCCTGATTCTATTCATATTCAGATGCTAAAGAAGCTTTCTCCTGCGGGTAAAGGTTTCCTTCTTCATACTTATAATCGCATTTGGATTGAGGGACATGTTCCTGCATGCTGGCGCGAGTCTATTGTTGTACCGATTCCTAAGCCGGGGAAGGACAAGCACTTGCCTTCCGGTTATCGACCCATCTCGCTTACCAGCTGTGTCTGTAAGGTGATGGAGCGAATGGTTAACTCTCGTTTGGTTTGGCTGCTCGAATCTCGGCGCCTACTTACCAATGTACAATGCGGATTTCGTAGGCGCCGCTTTGCTGTTGACCATCTGGTTACCTTGTCAACCTTCATTATGAATAACTTCTTGCGGAAGCGCCCGACCGCGGCTGTGTTCTTTGATTTGGAGAAGGCTTACGACACCTGTTGGAGGGCGGGCATTCTCCGCACCATGCATACATGGGGCCTTCGCGGTCGCCTCCCTCTTTTTATTCGTTCCTTTTTAATGGATCGACAGTTCAGGGTACGTGTGTGCTCTGTCCTGTCGGACACCTTTCTCCAGGAGAATGGGGTGCCACAGGGCTCAGTTTTGAGCGTCGCTCTCTTCGCCATAGCGATCAATCCAATAATGGATTGCCTCCCAGCTGATGTATCAGGCTCCCTTTTCGTGAACGATTTTACCATCTATTGCAGCGCGCAGCGTACATGTTTCCTGGAGCGCTGTCTTCAGCGTTCTCTTGACCATCTTTACTCCTGGAGTGTCGCCAATGGCTTCCGTTTCTCTGCTGAGAAGACGGTCTGTATTAACTTCTGGCGCTACAAAGAGTTTCTCCTACCGTCCTTACAACTCGGTCCCGTTGCTCTCCCATTCGTGGAGACAACAAAATTTTTAGGTCTTACATTTGACAGGAAACTTAGCTGGTCCCCACATGTCTTATTTGGCTGCCCGTTGTATCTGTTCACTAAATGTGCTCCGTGTTCTCAGTGGTATGTCGTGGGGAGCGGATTGAACCGTCCTACTTCGCCTATATCGGTCGATCGTCCGCTCAAAGCTGGATTATGGGAGCTTCGTATACTCCTCTGCACGGCCGTCCATCTTACGCCGCCTCAACTCCATACAACATTGGGGTTTACGTCTTGCGAGCGGAGCGTTTTATACTAGTCCCGTCGAAAGTCTTCATGCTGAAGCCGGTGAATTGCCACTGCCCTACCGGCACGATATACTGCTTTGTCGGTATGCCTGTCGGCTACTGTCAATGCCCGACCACCCGTCTTATCGTTCCTTTTTTGACGACTCCCTCGATCTTCAATACGGGTTGTATGTCTCTGCACTGCTACCCCCCTGGAGTTCGCTTTCGTCGCCTCCTTCAACACCTTGATTTTTCACTCCCTGCAACCCTTAGAGTGGGCGAGAGCCACACGCCACCTTGGCTCCAGGCTCAGGTTCATGTTCACCTTGACCTCAGCTCGCTCCCAAAGGAGGTTACCCCCGGTTCGGTATACCGCTCCCGTTTTGTCGAACTTCGTTCGAAGTTCATTAATATGACCTTCATTTATACAGATGGCTCTAAGACCAATGACGGGGTCGGTTGTTCTTTTATTGTCGGGGCACAAAGTTTCAAATACCGGCTCCATGGCCATTGTTCGGTCTTCACAGCTGAGCTCTTTGCCCTCTACCAGGCTGTTCTTTACATCTGCCGCCACCGACATTCTGCTTATGTCATCTGCTCCGATTCCCTGAGCGCCATCCAGAGCCTCAGTGATCCGTATCCGGTTCACTCTTTCGTGCACCGGATCCAACGCTCTCTTCAGCAGCTGGTGGACGACGGTTCTCCGGTTAGTTTTATGTGGGTTCCTAGCCATGTCGGTATCCCTGGGAACGAAGCTGCTGATGCCGCGGCCAAGGCTGCGGTCCTCCAGCCTCGGACAGCTTTTTGTTGTGTCCCTTCTTCAGATTGTAGCAGGGTCATTTGTCGGCGCATTTTATCGCTGTGGCGTGCCGATTGGGCTGCACTTACGGACAACAAGCTTCGGGCCTTGAAACCTCTTCCCGCGGCTTGGACGTCCTCCTCACGCCCCTCTCGGCGGGAGGAGGTAGTTTCGGCCCGGTTACGAATTGGACACCGCCGGTTCAGCCATCGCCATCTGCTGACGGCAGCGCCGGCGCCGTTCTGCCCATGTGGGCACTTGCTGATGGTCCGCCACATTTTAACGTCCTGTCCGGATTTTACTACACTGCGTCTTGATCTTGGCCTGCCATGTACTCTCGATGCTATTTTAGGAGATGACCCAGGAGCAGCTGCTCGCGTTCTTAGTTTTATCAAATTGACCAACCTGTCTAAGGACATTTAATTATGCCGTTTTTTTAAAAAATCCTATGCCTGTCGATCTTTTATTGTGTTTTCCCTTTTAGTTGCTGTTTTAAACTTTTGCCTCGCGGTGCATTCCTAACGTAATCTGGGCGCTAATGACCGTTGAAGTTGGGCGCCCTAAAAAAAAAAAAAACTGACACTTAAATCTATACTCGATGTTAACAAATTTCTCTTCTTGAGAAACGCTTTCCTTGCCATTGCCAGTCTACATTTTATATCCTCTCTACTTCGACCATCATCAGTTATTTTACTCCCTAAATAGCAAAACTCCTTTACTACTTTAAGTGTCTCATTTCCTAATCTAATCCCCTCAGCATCACCCGATTTAATTTGACTACATTCCATTATCCTCGTTTTGCTTTTGTTGATGTTCATCTTATATCCTCCATTCCGTTCAACTGCTCTTCCAAGTCCTTTGCTGTCTCTGACAGAATTACAATGTCATCGGCAAACCTCAAAGTTTTTATTTCTTCTCCATGGATTTTAATACCTACACTGAATTTTTCTTTTGTTTCCTTTACTGCTTGCTCAATATACAGATTGAATAACATCGGGGAGAGGCTACAACCCTGTCTCACTCCTTTCCCAACCACTGCTTTCCTTTCATGCCCCTCGACTCTTATAACTGCCATCTGGTTTCTGTACGAATTGTAAATAGCCTTTCGCTCCCTGTATTTTACCCCTGCCACCTTCAGAATTTGAAAGAGAGTATGCCAGTCAACATTGTCAAAAGCTTTCTCTAAGTCTACAAATGCTAGAAATGTAGGTTTGCCTTTCCTTAATCTATTTTCTAAGATAAGTCGTAGGGTCAGTATTGCCTCACGTGTTCCAACATTTCTGCGGAATCCAAACTGATCTTCGCCGAGGTTGGCTTCTACCAGCTTTTCCATTCGTCTGTAAAGAAGTCGCGTTAGTATTTTGCAGCTGTGACTTATTAAACTGATAGTTTGGTAATTTTTACATGTGTCAACACCTGCTTTCTTTGGGATTGGAATTGTATTCTTCTTGAAGTCTGAGGGTATTTCACCTGTCTCATACATCTTGCTCACCAGATGGTAGAGTTTTGTCAGGAATGGCTCGCCCAAGGCCGTCAGTAGTTCCAATGGAATGTTGTCTACTCCTGGGGCCTTGTTTCGACTGAGGACTTTCAGTGCTCTGTCAAATTCTTCATGCAGTATCGTATCTCCCCTTTAATCTTCATCTACATCCTCTTCCATTTCCATAATATTGTCCTCAAGTACATCGCCCTTGTATAGACCCTCTATATACTCCTTCCACCTTTCTGCTTTCCGTTATACATATGATCTGAATTTTCTCAGAGTTTCTTCCTAGGTTCATTTGTAACTTTTTTTAAATTGTGTATGAATTAGCAGTAGGAATTTATTTTAAAATTTTTAGTTTCATTTAATGAACACAGTTCATTAGTGTATTGCTTTTGTTTCCATTTCAGATGTGATGGAACATGTACAGCTGGCACTTTCAAATATAACGGAAGGTGTATGCTACCCTCTTAGAGTTCGTGTAGAACAGATTTTATCAACGGACTCAAAGGCAACTGTTTTTTATGCTGTCTATTGCTTAATCTGTTTCTACCACCATATAATTGAGCAGGTAAGAAAATAGTTCAGTTTTCGTGCAACTAACTAAAGATATAGCCATTTAAAAATTTTATTTTGAATAGAGCTTAGTTGATTAAGATGGAAATTACCCATTGGACTGATGAAAATCTGAAGTTTTGCATGTATTGTGGGAGTATGTGCTTTTGTGTGGGCACCACGTTTAACACAAAAAAGTGACATTATGTCAAGAAAACTAGTAAATTATGAGAGAAAATTTCTGATCAGTACTTGCTTTAGTACTGCCTGTAGGGGCATTTAAAAGTAAAAATGATGACACGGTCCTGCCTTTCGAAATTATTAGTTCCTTCTGAGGTAGGAGACAAAAGTAGGTGTGGAAGTTTAAAAAGAAAGGATAAGTCACTCAGACTCCAGAATAAGAGGGCTCCTGCTGTAGTAAGGATAAGGGAGACAAAGATGATCTGCAGTGGTGCAGCAGTCATTCTCATAATGGCACTGAGCCATTGTTGATGAGTTGGATGTTGAGATGGCGCAACTAGCATTATTGTAGAAGACCATGCTATTTTTACAATAACAAATGAGGAAAATAGATAATGCCTTGCCACAAGAGATGAGATCAGTCTCAAAGGCCTCACAAAGAATGGAGTAAAAGAAATTTTGAGAAGAGATTTTTAAATTGGATTCTCGAGTGCTAAAAGTCAGTTTTGAGCTTCTGGAGTTAGAGAACTCCAGAGTGACTCAAAAATACACTGCACCCATGCCCTTGTACTTAGCTTCATAAAAACAAGCTCATTGTAGGAGACACTTGTAGCTATCTTGCATGACACTACATGCACGAAATTAATCAGTCACACTACTGCACTACAATAACTTTATTCTCTCTTCAGTAATTTACAACTGTCAAAGCTGAACAAAAAAATAATTGGCCGACAGAATAGAGACCACTCAAGATGAAGCAGCTGGGACATATATGTGAATAATTGGGGTGAAAGCAATGGAAAGGAAATGGAAGAGGAAAGAGATAGGAAGAAAATAATGACTTCAAGCTGCACAGGGCATTGCGGCAATGCAACAACAAGACAAAAAATTTGTGCTGGACTGAGACTCGAAACCAGATGCTCTGCTTCCTTAACCGCCTTGGCCATCGGGACACATTTTCCATCAGTTACCAACTTCCTGCTCTCTGTACCACCACAACCCCCACATATTAATCTCCTACTCGCAGATTTCTAATTCCAGTAATAGCTCAGACATTGCTTGTGCGTCTGTACTGAAACTTTTCCTCAAACAGCTGTCACGCCCATAGAATTAAACAAACAAAAATCACTTTGCAGTTTACTTTTCTGCTGACAATTTCCACTCAGACCCTGTGCAGTAGAACAGAGCTTCAGCAGTGTGCAGGCATTTAAACACTCATTGTCCTGCTCTGGTGTAAATTGCTGGAGTCTTAGGTGTCACCTCTTGGCTTGTCTGGAGCGGTTGTAGATGAAGCACCTCTGTGTGCTCCTTGTCTTATGAAACCTGTTTGGACATGGTAGATGCTAGTTTTTTATGGTTCTTTTGAACTATTTCATTGTCTGATGCTTCCTGTTACATTGTATGCACATAGTGTGTTCTTCCTGTCGTTAACTCTTTGTATGGCTGTTGCAGAGGGAGGCATACCACATCGGTCCTTAGCACTACATGTGAGCATGTTCACAAGTCCTTGTGTATGAAAATCTTGTTATCCTTATGCTGTAATATTAGATTTGCGCATAAGTTTTTAATTTAGCATTCCATTTTCTGAAGCAAATGTGGTAGTTTTGCAGCTTCTGGTCTGGGCCATGTGAAAGAAAACTGACGGGAGGCATAAAGCCTCTCCATACACCATCACCACTGTGGAAGTACCGATGTCTGACTTGCACATGGTTTGGATGCCCAACTAAACCAGTGGCTGCATAGAGGTTTTCTGTTTTGCTATTTTCATTTCTACTAAAAGCAAAAGTAATCAATTTGCAGCCCAAATATATGGTGAACAGTTTGGCTTCACGTATGGTCGGAAGTTCATAAATAGCTAGAAGCTTGTGGTCATACGTGCTCCGTATGACCTGCACCTCTGTGACCTTGCTTGAGGAAAACCCAAATGGTTGCCCTTTTGCACCAGCCGATGGAAAGCAGCTGCAGTTGCTTGTTGGTTGGCATCTACCACCAGTTGGAGCGTTGCATCATGAATGAATGGGATTGGCCAAAATAACTGCTTTTTGCAAGCTGGACTTTGCCTGGTCACAAGATCATTGCATTTTTGATGTCAATACCAACAGTTGTCTTGCCTGCTAGCACAGTCGTCAGTAGTGCTAGCACCTTGGCTGTTCCCAGTAGGTGTCAACAATAGAAGTTGAGGACTCCAGGAATCCTCTCAATTGATGATAATCCATTGGTTGAGAAATGTTCTTTACGACATTGATATTGCCTATTAGATGTCACATGCTGGCCAGTGACACTGAGTGACCTGGGAACATCACTTTTTTTTGCCAAAAATTACATTTTGCCTTGTTGATTACTATGCCATATTTGCCTATCTGGTCAGATACCACCTTGAGATGTTCAAGTACCATCAGGTTAGTGAAGAATACCATTATATCTTTGAGGTATACAAAACAAGAAGCTAGCCTTTAGAAGACATGACGTACGAAATGCTGTCATGTTTGTGCTGCTGTTTTCAGCATAACAGCATTTGTAACTGTTCAGATGACCCAAATGGAATTGTTACAGTGGTCTTTGGCACATCTTCTTCTGCCACAGGTATTTGATTGCAAAACTTCTAGCAATCTATGACACTAAAAATCATGGCTTCTGCTAGCTTACTGGTGAAATCTCTAATATTCAACACTGGATACCTGTCTGGAATTGCATATGCATTCAAATTGTTGTAATCCACGCAGATCCTCCAGATGCATCTTTTTTTGTGACAAAATGCAGTGATGACACCCACTGGCTGTCTAACCTGTGTGCAATCCCTGGTTGCATCTTATTCTGAAATCTCCTCTTTGCTATGGCAAAATGGTCATGTGCTAACCTTTGTGGCCACTGTGAAACCAGTTCCCAGTACAGTCCTAATGTGGTAGACTGTTTTTCCCCCGCACTCTTACTTCGACTCCAACTACTGTGGTCCTCCGCCTGTTTATCCACACTGCAGCTTGGTCCCATGGTGCTCACAGTGCTCTGTCCTAATGAACCTGTCTTGACCCCTCTATCCATCATAATGTGCCCTCCACTGAGGTCCGTCTTGAGCTGCTGGTGACTGTCGGAATCTGCACCTAATATGGGTTCCACCACATCCACTAGCACAAACTTCCTCTGGCACTTTCTACTAAACCCGAAATCCACTTCTTTCTTGCACTCTCTATAAGTTGCTATGGATGAACTGTTGGCCACCTTGAGATGGGCAAGACTGGTTGGTGTTTTGCTCATTTCATGAGTGGCTAGTGGGACAGTGCTAACATCTCACCCAGTGTCGACCAGAAAGCAACAACCTGTCCTACTGTCTCTCATGTACAACCTCCATGACCATGTTAACAATTGGATTGGTTTCTCACTTGGGTGGCAGCTGTAACATCCTCGATTCTCTCTTTGTGTTACTCCCATTTGCTCCTTTGAGCCACCTCACCTATTGTTGGCCACATGCCATTTAGATAAGTACACGGGGACTCACATCTTGTGGCCCATTCGCCAAAACATAGGTGGTGACAATCAACTGATTCTTGTTGCTTCTTTTGAATAATGTTATCTCTGTTCTTAATGTCCTGCTTGGGTGTAGCCTCCTTATCCCACACCATCATTGTTCTCTCTTTCTGTAGTGCATCTACCTGCTCTTTCAGACTGCGTAATTGCTTGATGTCTGTTTTTTTTTTTTGTTCTTAATTGATTGCTGCAGTCTCTTGGGCATTGCCTTCCCTGGTCATTTTCATCACACTCAATGTGGTCGCTAAGTCCAGCACTGCATACACCTTGCGTGTGAATAGGATTGTGATTTTCCTTTCCCTTTTTTATATATATATCGAATTGTCACTTGCACTCAGCATAACATAATACTTGCAAATCTATCATGACTCAAAAATCGGCTTGGAAATCTTGTTTATAAAAATGGGTCATTTTACCAATAGTCAGTAAGTTTTGGCAATACCACAACACACATGAGCAGAACTGTTAAAAAATAATGTACTTGTACATGAGACCATTTCTGCTACATAGTTCTTCTAGTTGATGCTGCATTACATTTCCGCAATTTTTTATGAGCATATCGGTTTCTCTCAGACTTTATGCTTCAAATAACACTATCAGTAAAACAGTTCAAGAAGAAATCCTAAATGTTTCTTCCTTTTACTAAACAATTGGTTCCAGAGACAGACTGAAATACTGGATGCTGAGGTTGTTCAGTGTGTTCTTGCCAGTCACCTGTATTAATTGGTGTAACACTACAGTTATACATGTTGCCGCAATACTTGTTGCTTGCTGCAGCTAGTCATTTAATGAAAACTCGTGAAACAAATTGGACAATTCTAATGTGTTTATTTTGTGTATTCTATGTCTAGATTTGTAACAAAGCTGAAAATTAAAGTGGAAATTGTTACTATATTCATTAGTTGAAACACTTTCTGGCTCATAGTTACTTCAATAGCAGAATCATTTTCCCAAAATAAAATGTCAAGAACTTAGCTTTCTTGAAAGCTTCTAATCATCATTTTTACTTAACAAGCTCTTGGAGAATTAATGAGGTTATAGTGCATGCCAATTAAAAATGTGTTCAGAGATTCTACATCTACATCTATACTCTGCAATATGCTATGAGGTGCATGGCAGATGGTATGTCCCACTATACCAGTTTTTCGGGTTTCTTCCCTTTCCATTCATGTATGGAGCACAGAAAGTTGAATGCCTCTTGGGTACAATAATTATTCGAATCTTATCTTTGTGATCCCTATGTGACAGATACATAGGGGATTGTAGTATATTCCTAGAGTCATCATTTAAAACTGGTTCTCGAAACTTTTGTTAAGAGACTTTCTCAGGATAGTTTACGTCTATCATCAAGACTCTGCCAGGTCAGTTCCTTAATTATCTCTGTGACATTCTCCCATGTATCAAACAAACCTGTGGCCATTCGTGTCACACTTCTCTGTACACAATCAATATCTCCTGTTAGTCCTATGTGGTAAGAGTCCCATACACTTGAGCAATATTCTAGAACCCGTCACAGGAGTGACTTGTAAACTATCTCCTTTGTAGACTGTTTGCACTTTCCAATATTGTACCAATAAACTGAAGTCTTCCACCTGCTTTCTCCATGACTAAGCTTGAGAACCCGTCACAGGAGTGATTTGTAAACTATCTCCTTTGTAGACTGTTTGCACTTTCCAATATTGTACCAATAAACTGAAGTCTTCCACCTGCTTTCTCCATGACTAAGCTTGTGTGATCATTCCATTTCTTATCCCTACAAAAAGTTACACCCAGATGTTTGTATGAAGTGGCCAGTTCTAACAGAACTCATTGTTATTATGGTTGTAGGATATTACTTTTTTTTTATTTTACATTTCTTAACATTTAAAGCAAGTTTCCAATTTTGCACCACTTTGAAATCTTATCAAGATATGACTGAATATTTTTGCAGCTTCTTTCAGATAGTGCTTCATTATAGATAACTGTATCATCTGCAAAAATTCTGAGGTTAGTATTAATATTGTCTGCAAGGTCATTAATACACAAATGAACAGCAAGAGTCCCAACAAACTTCCCTGGGGCACACCTGAAGTTACTCTATATCTGATAGTGACTCTCCATCCAAGACAACATGTTGCATCATCTCTACCAAAATGTCCTCAATCCAGTCACAAACTTCACTTGATACCCCATATGATTGTACTTTTGACAATAAGTGTAGATGTCGTACTGAGTCAAATGCTTTCTATAAATCAAGAAATACAGCATCTACCTGCCTGCCTTGTTTCAAAGTTTTCAGTATCTCATGTGAGAAAAGTGCAAGCTGGGTTTCACATGATCGATGTTTTGGAAACCGTGCTGACATTGAGGAGTCATTCTGTTCAAGATACCTCATTATTTTTGAGCTCAGAATATGTTCTAAGATTCCACAACAAATCAGTGTCAAAGATATTGGATGGTAGTTTTGTGGATCCCTTATACTATCCTCCTTGTAGACAGGTGTGACCTGTGCTTTTTTCCAAGAACTGGCAGGGTTTTTGGTTCGAGGGATCTTCGATTGAGTGTAGTTGGAAGAGGGGCTAACTGAACTGCAAATTCAGTGTAGAATCTGACGGGTATTCTGTTGGACCCTGGAGCTTTGTTCAGTTTTAACAATTTCAGCTGTTTAACACCACCGACACTAGTACTTATTTCATTCATCTTTTCAGTGGTACGAGGTTTAAACTGGTGCAATTCTCCTGGATTTTCCATTGTAAAGGAACATTTAAAAAGAGAGTTAAGCATTTCGGCTTTTGCTTTGCTACCCTTGATTTCAGTTCCTGTCTTATTCACTATGGATTGGACACTAACTTGGGTGCCACTAACAGCCTTTACATACAACCAGCATTTCTTTGGGTTTTGTGAAATATCATTTGACAGTATTCTGCTATGGCAGTCATTGAAGGCATCATGCATCACTCTCTTGATAGCCAGATGTATTTCATTTAGCATCTTGCTATCTATCAAAGTTCATCCCCACAATTCACTTAGCACTTCAGTAGCCTCAGAGAAGTTAGAAATTCAAATAAACTGACCTGTAATGGAGAGTAAAAAAGGTGTAAAGTAACTTCGTAACTTAGCAGTTGACACTTATGGTTTGGTTGGTGAAAATTGTACATTCCTGTGTAATGATACAGCCAAGAGTGTCTGATAGACTCTGAATGCTGCACATAAAAGGTGATGTTGAACAGTGGAAGGTAGTGAGTAGATAAGTGAAAATATTATTTACTGTGTTACCATCCCTATCTACTCTTCCAGTTGGCTGTTCCAAAAAGCACACTGATAAATTTTAATTGTGATGTCCTCTGTTCCAAACATTCCGGCACAGGCATAATAAATTAACATGTCCCTATTAGTTGATCGTATTCAACTCATCAGCTTCCATTTGGGAATAAGAGCACTAATTGTAGTTGTACTGTTGTAACTGCCTGTTAATTTGAAGTTATTTTGTGTGTGGCTGATCTCTCATTTTACCAGTGTTATTTATTCTAAAGTATGGAGCTGTGAAGTAAATATATACACAAAATTAATGCGGCTTTTGATAACAACAACAACAACAACAACACTGACAGTGCAGTGACAAAAGTCAGAATCCGTGACTACCATTTATAATTTTTTCTCAAATACTTTATTCCCTACTTTTAACTTATTAGAAATATGAAGAATCCAAGCTATTGGTGTTTTGTCCTCTGACTATTGTCACTCTTAGAGATCGAGCAAATGTATATGTTTTGGGAATCAATACATAATTTGTAGCAATCAGAACTACTATTGAACATGACAAGAAGGCAATATCAGTTACTTCAAACAGTTAATACCTCTGTGTGTGACTTGAGTTTTCAAGGATACTGTGGTATAATGACTGTACTGCTTGAACAGATGTTTTGTCCCAGCAGTGTAACCCCAGAGCTTCATTTTCCCAGCACAAACCCCCTCCTAACATACACATACACCCCATCCACCTCAACCCATGTTAGCACCAACCAAAGTTCACAGATAGTATCCATCTCCTTTTGCTTTTTAGTAAAAGCACTACTAGTAACGGTAATGGCTTGTGCCATGCAATCAAATTTTGGGCGTTTAGTTTAGTGACAGATCCACCATATTGG
Source organism: Schistocerca serialis cubense (assembly GCF_023864345.2). Lineage (NCBI taxonomy): Eukaryota > Metazoa > Arthropoda > Insecta > Orthoptera > Acrididae > Schistocerca > Schistocerca serialis. Next base: position 482,573,483 of record NC_064642.1, on the reverse strand, counting down.
GGACAGTTTTGTGAAAAACATTTATGAAGGAATTGATGCTTTCTTTGAAGTGGAATGGCTTGCAATTAAATATCTGGCATTTAAAAAGCAATAGTATTGATCTCTTATAAACAACTTGGTTTGAACTTCACTCTGAAAACTGTTATTGTCAGGTGGCTCTGAAACTGAGTTTTATTTTAGTACAAATTACTGTTAGGGAAACTCATCCAGAGATTAAAATATCTATATAATTTTTTATTTCAGGTTGTCCAAAAGTGTACACTGGAGGGAACGTTGAAAGAGCTGCAGGAGCAGAGCCAGCAGGTGTTTCTGAGAACATTACAGAATAATGTTCAGAGCCATGTGAGGGAGGGTGTGGAGAGCCCACCATCTGATTTAACACCTAGCCCCGGAGTAAAGCAGATACTTGGTTTACTGAAGGAAGTCCTCTCTGTGGCAAGTGTTACAGAGACTGAAGAACGTCAACAAGACATGGCCAAAGTATGTGAAATGTGTCTGTGACACTGTGCCATATCAGTTCTTTGTGTTATTAATTTCCTTTAAAATGACAATGAATAGTGCTAGAATGATTATGACTGTATTATACAGAACAACGAGGTTTTCATTTGTTTCTCAACTGATTCTGATTAATTGAGAGTAGAATTACCATATGTGCATTTGCATTCTCCATTTATGACACCACATTATTTTTGACAAGTCTTTATTCTTTCCTTCAAGATTTCTGTCATATGTTTATTAGTTAATATTGACAATGGAATAACAGTGACAACTGTAATTGGAGTAGATTGTTACCATATGCAGGATGCATTGAGCAAATGATAGGTTACATTTAAAGTAGTCTGTTTGATACTGGTCAACTTTTGGACAGTCCTCCACAAAATCAGCAACAATTAAATTATTTTTTAGTTTTGGGTTAATGTACTTAGAAGCAAATACACTATGTGATCAAACGTATCCGGACACAGCTAAAATCATAAGTTTTTCATATTAGGTGCATTGTGCTGCCACCTACTGCCAGGTAATCCATATCAGTGACCTCAGTCTACATTAGACATAGTAAGAGAGCAGAATGGGCCACTCCACGGAACTCGCTGACTTCGAATGTGGTCAGGTGATAGGGTATCGCTTGTGTCATACGTCTGTACATGAGATTTCCACACTCCTAAACATCCCTAGTTTCACTGTTTCTGACGTGATAGTGCAGTGGAAATGTTGATGGGACACATTCAGCACAAAAGCATACAGGCCAACCTCAAATGTTGACTGACAGACTGCCCCAGTTTACGAGGGTCATAATGTGTAATAGGCAGACATTTATCCAGACCATCACACAAGAATTCCGAACAGCATCATGATCCACTGCAAGTACTATGACGGTTAGGCAGGAGGTGAAAAAACTTGGATTTCATGCTTGAGTGGCTGCTCATAAGCCACACATCACGCCAGTAAATGCCAAATGATGCCTAGCTTGGCGTAAGGAGTGTAAGTAAACATTGGAAGATTGAACAGTGGAAAAACGTTGTGTGGAGTGACGAATCATGGTACGTGATATGACCATGTGGTGGCAGGGTTTGGGTGTGGCGAATGCCCGCTGAACGTCATCTGCAAGCATGTGTAGTGCCAAAAGTAAAATTCGGAGGTGGTGGTGTTATGGTGTGGTCATATTTTTCACAAAGGGGGCTTGCATCCCTTGTTGTTTTGCATGGCCCTATCATAGCAAAGGCCTACATTGATGTTTTAAGCACTTCCTTGCTTCCCACTGTTGAAGAGCAGTTCTAGAATGTCAATTTCATCTTTCAACATGATCAAGCACCTGTTCAAAATGTATGGCCTGTGGTAGAGTGGTTACACGACAATAATATCCCTGTAATGGCCTGGCCTGTGCAGAGTGCTGACCTGAATCCTATAGAACACCTTTGGGATGTTTTGAAATACTGACTTTGTGTGAGGCCTCACCAACTGACATAGATACCTGTCTTCAGTGTGAAGAATGGGCTGCCATTCCCCAAGAAACCTTCCAGCACTTGATTGAATGTATGCCTGCGAGAGTGGAAGCTGTCGTCAAGGCTAAGGGTGGACCAACACCCTATTGAATTCTAGCATTGCCGATGGAGGTCACCACAAACTTGTAAGTCATTTTCAGCCAGGTGTCCGGATATTTTGATCACATAGTGTAACTAACAAAAACATTCATCATATTCACATTCACTCCTGGAAAATGGAAAACAAATCCATTGATGCAAATGAATAATACCCGCCGTACTTGCACTGGACACTACGAGAGAGCAGTGCATCGGATGATCAAATACACAGCACTGCAGACACACCAGGAACCACATTATAGGTCATGGAATGTTGCTAACTGCGCCGCAGTTGTTCTCTGCCAAAGCCAGTGGCAGCCAGTTTGCTCTGGCATACAGAGCTCTGTCTGTGTCTGCAGCATTGTTAGCATGCTGTGACAGCATGTACATGAACCGTGTGTGCAGTTGATGGAGTTTGAGCGAGAGCGTGTAGTGGGCCTGCGGAAGGCTGGGTGGACATACTACAGAATTGCGAAACACATGGGGCACGAGTTCTCCACCGTACATCCACATTGTCGCCAGTAGTCAGCAGAAGGTGCACATGCTTGTCAACCTGGCTCCAGACGGCAGCAACATACAGATGCATGCCAAGACCATCACATCCTACAAAGTACCATACTGGACAGCACCACAACTTCACAAAACTTAGGGATATTGTTGCTCCAGGTGTATCAGCGAGAACCATTCAAAACCATCTTCATGAAGCAGGGCTACGGTCCCATGTACCGTTATACGGTCCCATGTACCGTTAGGGTGTCTTCTCCTCATGCTGCAACATTGTTCATCCTGTCTCCAGTGGTGTCACGATAGGCATAATGGAAGGATGAATGGAGACGTGTCGTCTTCAGTGATGAGTCACTTCTGCCTTGGGACCAATGATGATTGTATGCATGTGTAGTGTTGTGCAGGTGAGTGCCAGTGTCAGGAGTGTATACAACAGAGGCACAAAGGGCCAGGATCCGACATAATGATGTGGAGAGTAATATGCTACGCTGCCCGTACTCCTCTGGTGATTGTCGAGGGAACATTGAAAAGTGCACAGTACATTCAAACCATCATCCAACCCAACATGTACACTGTTCATGGACCAGCAGGATGATGTACTTTTACAATAGGACAATGCAGTTCACGTGTATCCTGTGCCAACTAGCATGCTCGTGAAAGTGTACGTCAACTACCCTGGCCGGCACGATCACTGGGTCCGCCCCCCATTAAGCATATTTGGGACCGGATGAAATATCATCTTGAGCAGTCTGCACGTCCGGCACAAACTCTGGCCCAACTGAGGCACCAAGTGGAAATTGCATGGCAGGCCATTCCACAAGACTACATTCAGCAGCTCCACGATCGTCTCAATGGGAGAATTGCAGCCTGCACTGCTGCAGAAGGAGGGTGTACATAGTACTAGCAGTGACATTGTGCACACGCTGTTAAATGTACTTACGTGCATATGGCTCTGTCTGTGTGGTTGTTCTGTACATCATCAAGAATGTGTCACTAAAATTTCTCCCTGTTGGGATGACAAATTCATGGTGTTCATTTTTCATTTTCCAGGAGTGTACATTGCTACATGTTCTCAGATGGCTACATTGTCCCGGCACAGCAGCCTGAGTAGGCTGCAGGAATGTGTCATATGGAGTGGATGAAAGGAACAAGTTGGAGGGGTCTAACAGCTGAAAGGTTGGGGTACCAAGGGAGTGGGCTATGAATGTGGCACTGACTGGCCTACCCTAGTGCAGGCATGGGAAGTTGCTTGTGACACAGGAAGTGGAGGACTAAGCTGAGAAAGTGACTGGCACGAGGAGGGGGCACATAACAGAAGAAAAGGCAGATCATAGGAAGAATACTGAGTGTGTATATAAATGGAGAGAAGTAGGAAGCAAAACACGGGTTGATATGGATGGCACTAGTTAAAACTAGAGTCAGGTGAATTGGGGATCAAAGGATGTGGTTTAAGGATGTGTGTTATCTGCTCTTTCGGAACTGTCCAGAAGAACAGACACCACTCAGTATCTGCAGCTGTGAAAAATTGTATGTAAATTGAAAGGGACCACTGCTGTTAGCTGCAGTGGGACATTACGCGGAATTAGCAGTGCTGAGCGAAAATCTGTACCGGACCAGGATTCGAACCCGGGATCTCCTGCTTACTAGGCAGGAGTGTTAGCCACTGTGCCAGATGGGATACAGCATTATCGCAACTGCACATTCTATCTTGACACGCCTCAAAGCCGATCCACATTCCCACTGAGCGCTACATTCCACAATCCCTGTCCAGTAACTCGCTGTTCTCTATTCTTAAATTCCCACAGGAGGTTGGACGTATTTGTGCATCCGTACTGAAGACAGTGGATCCATAGCCCAACTAGGCATATCAGTTATATGAATGTGTGGTATCTGTACTTTAGGACATGTCCAAAAGAACAGACACCACACATTCATATAGCTGATATGCCTAGCTGGGCAATGGATCAACGTTCTCTTCAGTGCAGATGCACAAATACATCTGACCACCTGAGGGACTCTCATAGTAGTGAAAGGTAAATTAATTTGCAGGGTCTACAGATAAGTGGTACTCAGTGGGAATGTGGATTGGTTGTGAGGCATGCTGAGATAGTCCACGCAGGTGCTGTGTCCTGGATAGTGCTGTGTCCTGGATAGTGCAGTGGTTAACACACCTGCCTAATAAGTAGAAGATTCTGGGTTCGAATCCCAATCCGGTAGACATTTTCCCTTGTTGCCGCTGATTCCACATAATTTCCCCTGCAGCTGACAGAAGTGATTCACTTAAATTTACATATAATACAGATAAGTTGGTATAAGGAGAGAGTACAGAGATGGCAGGTATTATGGAGCAGCCATCGAAGTTCACCATGTTGTGTTCAGCTGCAAGTTATGCCATTCTGGTCAGTATTTCTCTTGCCTATAGTTAGACAGTGGCCCTTAATTCGGGTGGGCAACTTCTTAGTGGTCTTCCCTGCATAGAAAGTAACATAAGTCACAGCAGAGTTTAAGCAGTAGAAATTCCAGTATGGAATAACAACAATACAGAAAGGATACATTGCTGGTCACCAAAATTGGTTGTTGAGATGAAGATAGGTACAGTGAAAAAGAATGCTAGAAATATTTCAGCTTTTGAACAAAATCTTTCTTCAGAAGTAGAAAACTCAGACACAGGCACACTTCACACACATGGCCGCTGTCACTGGGCACTAAGCCCCGACTGCAACAACATCTGAAGTGACCAGCACTCTAGCTGAGGTGGATAGTGGGGTAAGGAAGAGGCACAAGATGTGGAGGGGCAGGGATAACAGGAGTAAGATGCAAGTGCTGCCTGTAGGAGCCTGCAGGGACATTGTAGGAGCAAGATAGGGCTGCTAGGTGCAGCATCAGAAGATTGTGCTGGAGGGGGGAGGGGGACAGGGATAGGAGAGAAGTTGAGAGGCAAAAAAGGAGTATGTAGATGTATTGGTGGGATGAAGGCTTATGTAGTACTGGAGTGGGAGCAGGTAAGGGGAAGGGGATAAGGAGGTGGAGTACAGCAGGGACTCGTGAAGTATGAGGGGGGGGGGGTGGGGGGGGGCTGTTCGGAAGCAAAAGATATGCAATAGGCAGAGTTGCCAGAAGCACATTGTCAGACAGCATGTTCAGCAACTGGGTGGTTCAACTGTCTGGGGCACAGTTTGGCAGTAGCCACTTATGTGGACAAACAGCTTGTTGTTTTTCGTGCCCAGGTACAATGTGACACCGTGGTTGCAACTAAGTTGGTAGATCGCATGGCTGCTTATAGAAGTGACCCTGCTCAAAATAAGAAATGTCTGACAGGACTCTGGAGTAGATGGTAGTGGGAGGACATATGGGACAGGTCTTGCATCTAGGTCTCTTGTGGGGGTATGAGCCATGAGGCAGGTGGTTGGGAAAATGGATGTAATAGATATGGACAAGGATATTGCATGATTGGGTGGCAGCAGAATACAACTGAGGGAGGGGTCGGGAGAATAGTATGGAGGATACTTCTGATTTCAGGGCACAATGAGTGGTAGTCAAAATCCTGGCAGAGAATGTGACTCAGTTGTCCGTCTCAGAGATGGCTACATCAGTACCTCCATCCATATCAAACCTACTAACCACCAGTAATACCTCCACTTTGACAGCTGCCACCTGTTTCATACCAAGAAGTCCCTTCCGTACAGCCTAGCCACCCGTGGTCGTTGCAATTATCCTGCCATCCTTGTACAAAAACAAATCTCCCATGCCTTATCTTTCCAGTCTCCCACCACCTCCCAAAGTCCCTCAGTCTGGCCACAGAGGAGCATTCCCCTCGTAACTCAGTACCATACAAGACTGGAGCAACTGAATTACATTCTCCGCCAGGGTTTCGATTACCTCTCGTCATGTCCTGAAATGAGAAATGTGCTACCCACTATCCTTCTTACCTCTCCTACCGTGGTATTCCACCATCCACCGAACCTACACAAAATGCTCGTCCATCCTTGACACAATCCCTGCTCCCAGTCCCTTACTTCATGGCTCATACCCCTGTAATAGACATAGATGTATTGCGAATACATAGAAAGAAGGATCCTTTATTGTATGATTATATGATAGCGGAACAAACACTGGTAGCAGTTACTTCTGTAAAATATCTGGGAGTATGCGTGCGGAACGATTTGAAGTGGAATGATCATATAAAATTAATTGTTGGTAAGGCGGGTACCAGGTTGAAATTCATTGGGAGAGTGCTTAGAAAATGTAGTCCGTCAACAAAGGAGGTGGTTTACAAAACACTCGTTCGACCTATACTTGAGTATTGCTCATCAGTGTGGGATCCGTACCAGATCGGTTTGACGGAGGAGATAGAGAAGATCCAAAGAAGAGCAGCGCGTTTCGTCACAGAGTTATTTGGTAACCGTGATAGCGTTACGGAGATGTTTAATAAACTCAAGTGGCAGACTCTGCAAGAGAGGCGCTCTGCATCGCGGTGTAGCTTGCTCGCCAGGTTTCGAGAGGGTGCGTTTCTGGATGAGGTATCGAATATATTGCTTCCCCCTACTTATAACTCCCGAGGAGATCATGAATGTAAAATTAGAGAGATTAGAGTGCGCACGGAGGCTTTCAGACAGTCGTTCTTCCCGCGAACCATACGCGACTGGAACAGGAAAGGGAGGTAATGACAGTGGCACGTAAAGTGCCCTCCGCCACACACCGTTGGGTGGCTTGCGGAGTATAAATGTAGATGTAGATGTAGTAGATGTAGATGCAAGACCTGTCCCATACATCCTCCTACTACCACCTACTCCAGTCCAGTCACTAACATCACCTATCCCATCAAAGGCAGGGCTACTTGTGAAACAGTCATGTGATTTACAAGCCAAGCTGCAACCACTGTGCTGCATTCAATGTAGGCATGACAACCAACAAGCTGTCTGTCCGCATGAATGGCCACCGACGTGCACGGGCGCGCGCGCCTGCGCACACACACACACACACACACACACACACACACACACACACACACACACGACGTAGAACAGCTGTTTAGTGGGGAGCCAGTATAAAAAACCTTGTCCTTAGGTCATTGCTTTGTAATGTAACACACTTTATAATTTGTGTCAGATCTCGGAATAATATTGAACAATGATTGTTGATTACAAAATTATTACTGAATGTATTAAACACCTTGCATGTGTTTCTTTTTGATAAATGTATTGTTAAATGTTAAACCGTTTTCAGTGAAAAGGTGCTTCATTGTCAGATGTAGCAACTTTTGAGACAGACGATAGTTTCCTATCCCGCTGCATTCTTTACCTGCTTTCATATGCACTGCTGTGAAAATACAATGACATAAAAAAGATTTAATAACAAAGAATCAGTGCCCAAGATGCTGGAATTGTTAGATTCAGATACTAGTCGATTCCTAGAGAATTGGTGATTCTTGAAATTGTGGAATCAGAATCGGAACATGACCCATCCCTAATTAAAATCTTTATGGATAAACCTTTTTACTCTAATTTTTTGCAGTAGTACAGTATAAATAAAAGTACTACCTACACACTAGCTATTTCATATAAAATATATTTCAAAAATAACTTTTAAACTTGGATTTGTTTTCTTTTTTTTAGTATGTACTACCCCGAGAATTGACATCATTAAAGATGTAAAATGTTACGTTTACAGACCAGTTTATTTCCCTTAGTAAGTCTCCCCTAAACCTCAAGCATCTTTTTCAAATCTGTTACCCAACCACCAGAAAAGCAGTGTTGCAAAACATATTTTCCAATACAATATATCCGCTTAATTTTTTTTTATAAGCATGGCTTATCAGTTAATCTTTGAAATTCATAGATGCCTGGTCAGTTATTAATTTTGGGAATTTGCCGAGGCATGTATCCTGGGTATTTGTCGCAACTTAAGTGCCCAGTCATTTTACACCACTAGTGAGGATAAGTTGGGCATAATGACCAGAAAGGAGATTGTAGGTTTGGAGTCAGTCAGGCATTGGGAAAGTTAGTGTTGAATAGTAAAAGGACCAGATAGGTGACCATGGTCATACCTCAAATTGATTTGTGTATCTTGCTGTCAAAGAAGTAGTAAGTATGGTAGGATATAGTGGATTAGCAGTATAACGAATGAGGGGGTGGGTTTGGTGATGGTAGGTTGTTGAGAAAGGGTAGTGTTTGACAATGACGAGCATGGGAGCTTGGTGTATAATAAGGTGGTGGCGGCAATAGTGGCCTCCATAATGGGGTAGGGATGATTGAGAAGTGATGGAGAAAGGAATTTGTGCACTTTATGTGGAAAGATAGGTCGGGGGCCGTGGATTGAAGGTGTTTTTCAACAGGGACAAGATTCTTTCCATGGAATCACAATAACCAGCTACAGTGTGTCACCCAGAATATAGGTTTATGGATTTTAGGAAAACTCCATCTGTGGAAGAGGGATGTGTTTGTTTTAGTTTATGAAGTAGAAATGTGGAGACTACACAATCAGTGGTAAAGTCAGTTGGTATACAAATAGGATAATTCCTTCTAATTCAGCTCTCCCAGGACATCATTTGTGTCGTCTCATAAAGCTATCTCACTGGAGAATCTTTTATGAAAGCCACACTGAGAAGCAGTTGACAAATTCTTTTCAGTAAAATGAATCTGTATTTTGTCAGTCTACTTTGTCTGAAACTTTTGAAAAGACTGGATGGATTGGAATCAGTCTACAAGGTGGTCTGCTTTTGTCCAGTTTTATAGACAGGTGTTACTACATCATATTTAAGTCTAGCAAGAAATATGCCCTGAGCCACTGATTAATTACAAAGATGGCTTGAGGGTAGCTCTATGAAATCAGCACAGGATTTTAACATTTCACTAGAAACACCATCGTAGCCAGTAGAATTACTACTTTTTAATGATCTGATGAATTTTGTAACATCGGTAGGAGTCATATGTATTAAGCCAGCGTCTGTTGATGGTCCATGCAAGGTCTGCACAAGTAAATCTAATCCATCTCTTTTGATTAACTATTAGTGTATACAATTTTTGTCACCATTGTGAGTATGTTATTGGATTTGGTGCCCTATGATTTCACTGTGACATCATTTCAGCCAAATTTATTTTTGGGAACTCAGTGTCATTTTCATTGCTATTCTTAATTTTCCGGGGATCAGTATGTGTGATAGAATACATTCTAAAATTCTTCATATGCTGCATATTGATTGGCAACATGTTTTACTCTAGTTCACTACTGCTCATGTGTTATATGCACGGTATAATTTTTCAGTGATATTCTGAATGTATGAATGGCAACTCTGAACTTTTTCACGAAATCAACTAGCTGAAAATATTTATGTGGCTGAATTCTTTAAAGTCATCTCATAAGATTTTAGTAACAATGTCCATTTAAGGGGCAGTCAAATGAAAATGAGATCAATGAAATAAAGTAAGTAAACTACTTATTATTTTGAAACTTTCCTGGCAGATTAAAACTGTGTGCCGGACCGAGACTCGAACTCAGGACCTTTGCCTTTTGTGGGCAAGTGCTCTACCAACTGAGCTACCCAAGCACGACTCACGCCCCGTCCTCACAGCTTTACTTCTGCCAGTACCTCGTCTACTACCTTCCAAACTTAACAGAAGCTCTCCTGCGAACCTTGCAGAACTAGCACTCCTGAAAGAAAGGATATTGTGGAGACTTGGCTTAGCCACAGCCTGGGGGATGTTTCCAGAATGAGAACTTGCCGAGTCTCGGTCCGGCACACAGTCTTAATCTGCCAGGAAAGTTTCATATCAGCGCACACTCTGCTGCAGAGTGAAAATCTCATTCTACTTATTATTTTGTCAGTAGCTGTAGTATATATTTCAGAATAAAATTCAGTCATCAGTTGCACAGATATTTTTATTTCACTTTACTGGTTTTGGCAAACTAATTTGTGATCTTCAGAAGCCTACAAGATTAGAGATATAAATTTTTAGAAAATTTATAAATTTATGTAAAATGTAAGAAGTGCATTACAAAAACTTACTTGGTATTTGTTTAGCACATATCAGTACCTTCTTCACACAAGCGTATGCCATGTGGTGTCCAAAAATGTACATATTATACGTGATTACTGTAAAAACTGATTGAAAATTTACAGTAGAAAAAAATCACAGCCATTTACATGTCAAGCTGTGGTGCCAGCAGCAAGACACGCATATAAAAGCATATAAAATGTATAATTGAGGTATGAGAAAGGTATACATAATACATCTGAGAAAACATTACACACAGTTCTAATGTATAAAAGTAATGGGCAAATTTTCACATTTTATAATAGATACTATACAATCAAAATAGTGTCTGTTTTCAGTGCAAACTGATCATATCTTTTGAATTTAGGTGGGAATGTCAATATATTTCAGATTCTTCTAAACATTTAATTTTGTAGCCCTTCACAAGTATTTCCAAAATTTCCATGTTAAGCAAGGATGGAGGAGGAAGAATATGTTTTTCAATTTTGAGATGTTCTACAAAATTAGGCTTAAATAAATTCTCACCATCTTTGTTGAACAAGTGCTCACTAAATACCATGGATATGAGAAACTAGTCAGTTAGTGTTTTCTCGTTATGTATAAAGAGCAACTTGGTGACATTATTGGTGGTAAAGGACACAGTGATGTCAAATTAGTTAAACAATATGAAGTTTCACCTAGAAATGGGATTGCTGTGGATCTCTTAATTGTAGTGGATCTCTTAATAGTAAAGCCATTTTTATTGAGTGTAGAGGAATATATACTCTTGTTGGTTTTATTTTTATAAGACTTTTGTACAAAGCTTGCTTGATATCCAATTTTGACCACTGTATACTTTAGAGTATCAATAGTAAAAAGGGTGAGGAACACCTCAATATTAGGCTCAATCGTAGTATGTAAGAATCCCAGTTTGTGCATAAAGGGATGACAAGAAGAGACATGAATGATGTTATCTCTTGTGGTGGGTTTCCTGTAAATGTAGAAGTTAATTTTACCATCTACAAAATACTTTACATAAATGCATAGCGAAGGTCTAAAGACTTACCATAACCCTAATTTTGTAGGCTTAGTGAAATGAAAATATCTGTGCAACTGACAACTGAATTTTATTTTGAAATATTTATTATTTCAAAAGTAATCATCATAACTGTTAATACATTTATCCCACTGATACAAAATGGTCAGTGCCTTCTTGCAAAAATGTTTTCAATTGCCTACAGAACCATGATAGTAAGCAGGTGTGCACCTCTTCATCCGAAGCAAATTGATGGTTACGCTTGTCGTCCTTGCAGAAATTGCATGGGGAGAGAGTGACACTGTATGGAGGGTGTGTACCGGTAAGTGCTTCCCAGCGGCACAGTCAAGACAACCTGCCAATGTAGTGCTCGTCCACATGTTGTCAAATTCGTTTTAAATATGCTGCAGAAGTTTCAGAGGGAATCCTTTAAACATCCTTCATACAGTCTCAAACTCTTCCCATGCAATTTCCGTATTTTTGGAGCCCTGAAGAAAGGCATTCGTGGCCGTTGACTTGCTTTCAGATTAAGAGATGCATTGCAATGAAGGCATTGACTATCTCAACACACAGTGTAATAAATGTATGAACAGCTATTTTGATTAATTTTGAATTAATAAACAGTTTACTTACTATTTTACATCTGACTGATTTTCATTTGACAGCCCCTTGTACAACAACACACAGTATAATTGTCTTTTACTGCTGCACTTACATCCGTAGTCAGTATACAAGAGCCTTTTGCGAGCTGTTGGGATATACTTCCCACTAAATGTATTTGCTTACTGTGTTTAAGGGAATATGTGTTACCACTTCTGTACACTCCTGGTATCTAGTGGCAGTCGGCTGCACTAACTGTAGTTTGTGTTTGTTATGAAATATAGCTTTCAGGAGTGTGGGAAGTAGATATCCCACAACACAATGGTGTTTTAATGGTTATTGGGAACTATGGTTACAACCAAAGTAGTTTCTGGAATTGGCTTGGGATATTACAAAAATCTGCCATTTGCGGTCCTTGGGAAGCATACTTACACCAACTTAGGGGTATCCCAAAGCTTTTGGGAATATGTCTTACCACTTCTGTCTATGCCTGACATCTTGTGGTAGTGCACTGCACCAAGTGTGTGAAAACTGCTACAGCAATCAGTTTCTGTTTGTCGTGGGATTCCGCCTTGCTTCTGCAATATACATTACTGTGATCTTTATCAGCTAATATCTTTATTGCATGATAAAGTTTCAAGGATTGTTTTCACATTGTGGTTAGTAAACTTTAATACCAGTAACAAATATTTTTTAAATGAAGTAAAAGAAAACAAAGTAAAACCAGAAAACACTTTTCATAATGGCAACACATAACAACTCACAAGAGGGAAGTGGGAAATCCATTTACCACCATAGCTTTAATACCTGACAAAGGTGCTGCGGTAACATATGTACCACCATTGTATTGTATTGTACTGTATGTAACTGAGGACCTAGAAACGACGGAGCGGCTTCATCCCCACCGTAGCCCTCAGTGGTTCACAACCCCACAACAGGCTACAGCAGCCCACTCGCTCCACCACCGCCCCACATCGAACCCAGGGTTATCGTGCTGTTTGGCCCCCAGTGGACCCCCCCGGGAATGTCTCGCACCAGACGAGTGTAACCCCAGTGTTTGCGTGTTACAGTAACTATGGTGTATGCGTACGTGGAGATTATTTGCGCAGCAATCGCCAACATAGTGTAACTGAGGCGGAATAAGGAGAACCAGCCTGCATTTGCCGAGGCAGATGGAAAACCGCCTTAAAACCATCCACAGACTGGCCGGCACACCGGACCTCGACACTAATCCACCAGGTGGATTCGTTCTGGGGACCAACACACCTTCCCTCCCAGAAAACAGTGTGTTAGATTGCACGGCTAACTGGGCAGGGTATGTAACACCATAGTTTTTAACCATAAATCACAAAAATAAAATTATCAAAAAATATAGTCAGTTGATCACGATTCTAATAGGATAGCAAACAAATTATCTTCGCTGAGTTGCAACAGAAAATGTGCCCACGAAAGGGTTAAAGTATCTTTGACAGCTTTATCCAGTACTGAATCTTTAACTCTAAATTACTAAGTTGCTTCCCATTCATTTCAATTTGTTGGTACTGTATTGATATGCCATATTTCATTTCTAGTCTTCAAGAAGAATATAATAATTCCAATCCCAAAGAAAGCAGTTGTTGACAGAATGATTTGAAAATTACCGAACTATCAGTTTAATAAGTCACGGCTGCAAAATACTAATGAATTCTTTACAGACGAATGGAAAAACTGGTAGAAGCCGACCTCGGGGAAGATCAGTTTGGATTGTGTAGAAATGTTGGAACACGTGAGGCAATACTGACCCTACGACTTATTTTAGAAGAAAGATTAAGGAAAGGCAAACCTACGTTTCTAGCATTTGTAGACTTAGAGAAAGCTTTTGACAATGTTGATTGGAATACTCTCCTTCAAATTCTGAAGGTGGCAGGGGTAAAATACAGGGAGCGAAAGGCTATTTACAATTTGTACAAAAACCAGATGGCAGTTATAAGAGTTGAGCGGCATGAAAGGGAAGCAGCGGTTGGGAAGGGAGTGAGACAGGGTTGTAGCCTGTCCCCAATGTTATTCAATCTGCATATTAAGCAAGCAGTAAAGGAAACAAAAGAAAAGTTCGGAGTAGGTATTAAAATCTATGGAGAAGAAATAAAAACTTTGAGGTTCGTCGATGACATTGTAATTCTGTCAGAGACAGCAAAGGACTTGGAAGAGCAGTTGAACGGAATGGACAGTGTCTTGAAAGGAGGATATAAGATGAACATCATAAAGGCAAAACAAGGATAATGGAATGTAGTGGAGTTAACTCGGGTGATGCTGAGGGAATTAGATTAGGAAATGAGACACTTAAAGTAGTAAAGGAGTTTTACTATTTGGGGAGCAAAATAAGTGGTGATGGTCGAAGTAAAGAGGATATAAAATGTAGACTGGCAATGGCAAGGAAAGCGTTTCTGAAGAAGAGAAATTTGTTAACATCCAGTATTGATTTAAGTGTCAGGAAGTCGTTTCTGAAAGTATTTGTATGGAGTGTAGCCATGTATGGAAGTGAAACATGGACGATAAATACACCCCTGGAAATGGAAAAAAGAACACATTGACACCGGTGTGTCAGACCCACCATACTTGCTCCGAACACTGCGAGAGGGCTGTACAAGCAATGATCACACGCACGGCACAGCGGACACACCAGGAACCGCGGTGTTGGCCGTCGAATGGCACTAGCTGCGCAGCATTTGTGCACCGCCGCCGTCAGTGTCAGCCAGTTTGCCGTGGCATACGGAGCTCCATCGCAGTCTTTAACACTGGTAGCATGCCGCGACAGCGTGGACGTGAACCGTGTGTGCAGTTGACGGACTCTGAGCGAGGGCGTATAGTGGGCATGCGGGAGGCCGGGTGGACGTACCGCCGAATTGCTCAACACGTGGGGCGTGAGGTCTCCACAGTACATCGATGTTGTCGCCAGTGGTCGGCGGAAGGTGCACGTGCCCGTCGACCTGGGACCGGACCGCAGCGACGCACGGATGCACGCCAAGACCGTAGGATCCTACGCAGTGCCGTAGGGGACCGCACCGCCACTTCCCAGCAAATTAGGGACACTGTTGCTCCTGGGGTATCGGCGAGGACCATTCGCAACCGTCTCCATGGAGCTGGGCTACGGTCCCGCACACCGTTAGGCCGTTTTCCGCTCACGCCCCAACATCGTGCAGCCCGCCTCCAGTGGTGTCGCGACAGGCGTGAATGGAGGGACGAATGGAGACGTGTCGTCTTCAGCGATGAGAGTCGCTTCTGCCTTGGTGCCAATGATGGTCGTACGCGTGTTTGGCGCCGTGCAGGTGAGCGCCACAATCAGGACTGCATACGACAGAGGCACACAGGGCCAACACGTGGCATCATGGTGTGGGGAGCGATCTCCTACACTGGCCGTACACCACTGGTGATCGTCGAGGGGACACTGAATAGTGCACGGTACATCCAAACCGTCATCGAACCCATCGTTTTACCATTCCTAGACCGGCAAGGGAACTTGCTGTTCCAACAGGACAATGCACGTCCGCATGTATCCCGTGCCACCCAACGTGCTCTAGAAGGTGTAAGTCAACTACTCTGGCCAGCAAGATCTCCGGATCTGTCCCCCATTGAGCATGTTTGGGACTGGATGAAGCGTCGTCTCACGCGGTCTGCACGTCCAGCACGAACACTGGTCCAACTGAGGCGCCAGGTGGAAATGGCATGGCAAGCCGTTCCACAGGACTACATCCAGCATCTCTATACAATCGTCTCCATGGGAGAATAGCAGCCTGCATTGCTGCGAAAGGTGGATGTACACTGTACTAGTGCCGACATTGTGCATGCTCTGTTGCCTGTGTCTATGTGCCTGTGGTTCTGTCAGTGTGATCATGTGATGTATCTGACCCCAGGAATGTGTCAATAAAGTTTCCCCTTCCTGGAACAATGAATTCACGGTGTTCTTATTTCAATTTCCAGGAGTGTAGTTTAGACAAGAAGAGAATAGAAGCTTTCGAAATGTGGTGCTACAGATTGCTGAAGATTAGATGGGTAGATCACATAACTATGAGAAGGTATTGACTAGAATTGGGGAGAAGAGAAATTTGTGGCACAACTTGACTAGAAGAGACAGTGCAGTGAGCCTTGAGCAGCCGCTGGTGAAGTATCAGTGCAGCAGTAGTGCAGCAGCAGTGCAGTAGGGAGTCGCATATTTAGCTTTCATATTTGTTTTGTAGTTTGATTCTTAATTTCTTTCCGAGTGTTTGTCCGCTTGCATATTTAATTACATAAAATCCTTGCGTATTCTCATATTTGAGAGGAGTTATATTGCTTATTGATAGCTGTAAAGTATAAATTCATGGAGTCATTAGTCAGTTGTTTGTTTTGGATAGCCAGTGCTTTCTGTTTATTTCGTAGAGTCAGTCAGCAGCAGGCAGAGGCCAGTGCAGTTTCATCTGAGCTTGCAGAGTGACGTGTGCGAGCAGCAGTAGCAGAAACTTGTCGTATATTCAGTTTTTTGTATTAATTCTGCATGTTTAATTCAAATTACTTTGTGTGTTTGTGTGCTTGCATTGTGAAATTTTCGGATCTTTGCGTATTTTCGAATTAGAAAGGGGTAGTATCAAATTTTAATAATGGTAGAGTGTAACGTAGCATAGGCGGTTGTCATTTGTACTAAGACAGGGGTAGGATCGCATTGTAATATCTGTATAGTGGCGTAGTCGTGATCGTTTAATTGCTTAGTTCGTAAGTAATTGTTCATATATCGCAGCTCAATCTGGCACTGGTGACGCAACTGTGCAGTCGCATAGTGCTGTTTTGTTGCAACTCTATATGCCTAAATATTAGCAGTAGGATGGATAGGGTGTGTGCGTGCGAGCGCAGGAGAAACTGGCCGCGGTTCACGAGCAGCTGAGCGTGCTGTTGGCCATGGTCAGCCGCGTTCAGGCTGCTGCCTTGAGGTGCAGCAACAGCGGAGGGTCTGGCGGGTCACTTGAGACAACCCAGGTGTCGCTTGCTGCGTCCGCTGACTTGGCCACTGAGGCACCTTCTAGTGTACCCGGCGCGTTGGAGCCGTCCTCACCTCAGGGTGAGTGGCAGACTGCAACGCGTTCACGTCGCTCGAGGCGGAGGGTCAATGTGGAGGCTGTCCGGCTGGCCTCACCCGTTCATCCTGTCAGTGGGCAGGTGGCCGCTCCTTCAGCAGGGCTCGAGCAGGCACATGGGGGCTAAGGCTTGCTGGTTATTGGGAGCTCCAAGGTTTGGCGGGTGATGGAGCCCCTTAGGGAAATAGCGTACAGGGCTGGAAAGAATTCCTACGTGCACTCGGTTTGTTTGCCGGGGGGCCTCATCCAAGATGTGGAGGCGGCCTTGCCTGCGGCTATCGAGCGTACGGGGTGCAGTTGTCAGCAAGTAGTTGCTCACGCCAGCACCAATAATGCTTGTCGCTTGGATTCTGAGGCTATCCTCAGTTCGTACGGGCGGCTGGCGCATTTGGTGAAGACCGCTGGCCTCGCACACGGGGTGCAGGCAGAGCTCTCTATTTGCAGCATTGTTTCCAGAGTGGATCGGGGTCCTTTGGTTTGCAGCCGAGTGGAGGGTCTCAACCAGAGGCCTCATCGGCTCTGTGATGGTCTTGGCTGCAGATTTTTAGACTTGCGCTATTGGTTGGGGAATTGTAGGACATCCCTAGATAGGTCAAGGGTGCACTACACAAAGGAAGTGGCTACTCGGGTAGCAGAGTACTTGTGGCATGCACATGGGGGTTTCTTAGGCTAGGCAGTAGTGCGAGGTGTCCTGATGAACACTCACCAGTCAACGTGCAGGCAGGGAAATCAGGACGCGCTCAGTGTAAAGACACTTAAGCTATCAAGATATTAGCAGTAATTTTCAGTGTTCGGAATAAAGTTCCTGAATTTACTGCCCTCCAGGAAGCGCGTGCTGTGCAAATTATTCTCGGGACTGAGACCTGGCTGAACCCTGAGAAAGGAAGTTCTGAAATATTTAGTGAGGGTTGGAACGCGTATCAGAAAGACAGATTAGACACCGTAGGAGGTGGTGTCTTCATTACAGTTGACAAAAATATTGTGTCTACTGAGGTCGAAGTAGAGTGTGTTTGTGAAGTTATCTGGAAACGTTTAACAGGGCTAGGAGAAATAAAGTTAATTGTTGGGTGTTATTACCAGCCAGCAGGTTCCAACGTGACAGTCCTAGAATCACTGAAAGGGAGTCTACACTCTGTATCACAGAAGTACCTGGATCATGCTATATTAGTCGGAAGTGACTTCAACCTACCTAGTATAGACTGGGATGTCTATGGATTCATTACAGGTGGTACAGACAAGCCGGTTGGTCACAGTCAGTGTGCTCCCTGCCGCCGTTGGATAAGCAGCTGAGCAGCAAGTCGTATACTCCTAGCTCACTCGTTTGTTACATAGTTTAATTCTTAATTTCTTTGCCTGTTTTTGGTAATTGCATTTTTTAATTCATAAATTTCGGGCGTATTATAGTATTTGAGAGTTGTAGCATCGCGTTTTAGTACCTGAATAGTGTAAATTCGCGTAGTCGTTTGTCTACTGTTTTTGTTTTGAACGGCCAGTGTCGGTTGGTCACAGTCAGTGTGCTCCCTGCCGCCGTTGGATAAGAAGCTGAGCAGCAAGTCGTATACTCCTAGCTCACTCGTTTGTTACATAGTTTAATTCTTAATTTCTTTGCGTGTTTTTGGTAATTGCATTGTTTAATTCATAAATTTCGGGCGTATTATAGTATTTGAGAGTTGTAGCATCGCGTTTTAGTACCTGAATAGTGTAAATTCGCTTAGTCTCCTTCCGCCGCCGAGCAGTGTCAGCAGTGCGCAAGTAGCAGCATTACTGCATTTACTAGGCAATCTTGTATTTTAATAACCGTTTAAATTTTGTCGATTTGTTTGCGCTCTCTGTAGATTAGTTCAGACGTTCCTTGCAAAACAGTTTTTAGCATGGATAGGGACTGCAACTGCTGTGTTCGGATGCAGGCTGAGTTGGCATCCCTTCGCTCCCAGCTTCAGGCAGTGTTGGCTTCGGTCACACAGCTTGAGGCTGTTGCCAATGGGCATCACTGGGGGTCCGGATGGGGGTTTGTCGGGGACGACCAGCTCGTCCCACGCATCCCCTGATCGGACTACGACTGTGGTTGCCCGGGATACTGCCCGCATTGAGGCTGATCCCTCACCTGTGGTAGAGTGGGAGGTCGTTTCAAGGTGTGGCAGGGGGCGAAAGACATTCCGGAGGGCTGAACGGAAAGCCTCTCCAGTTTGTCTGACGAACCGGTTTCAGGCTCTGTCTCAGGCTGATACTGATCTTCGGCCTGACATGGCTGCTTGTCCTGTTCCAGAGGTTGCCCCTCAGTCTGCAAGATCCGGGCAGTTGCAGAGGGTGGGCTTACTGGTAGTTGGGAGCTCCAACGTCAGGCGCGTAATGGGGCCCCTTAGGGAAATGGCAGCAAGAGAGGGGAAGAAAACCAATGTGCACTCCGTGTGCATACCGGGGGGAGTCATTCCAGATGTGGAAAGGGTCCTTCCGGATGCCATGAAGGGTACAGGGTGCACCCATCTGCAGGTGGTCGCTCATGTCGGCACCAATGATGTGTGTCGCTATGGATCGGAGGAAATCCTCTCTGGCTTCCGACGGCTATCTGATTTGGTGAAGACCGCCAGTCTCGCTAGCGGGATGAAAGCAGAGCTCACCATCTGCAGCATCGTCGACAGGACTGACTGCGGACCTTTGGTACAGAGCCGAGTGGAGGGTCTGAATCAGAGGCTGAGACGGTTCTGCGACCGTGTGGGCTGCAGATTCCTCGACTTGCGCCATAGGGTGGTGGGGTTTCGGGTTCCGCTGGATAGGTCAGGAGTCCACTACACGCAACAAGTGGCTACACGGGTAGCAGGGGTTGTGTGGCGTGGGCTGGGCGGTTTTTTAGGTTAGGTGGCCTTGGGCAAGTACAGAAAGGGCAACAGCCTCAACGGGTGCGGAGCAAAGTCAGGACATGCGGGGACCAAGCAGCAATCGGTATTGTAATTGTCAACTGTCGAAGCTGCGTTGGTAAAGTACCAGAACTTCAAGCGCTGATAGAAAGCACCGAAGCTGAAATCGTTATAGGTACAGAAAGCTGGCTTAAGCCAGAGATAAATTCTGCCGAAATTTTTACAAAGGTACAGACGGTGTTTAGAAAGGATAGATTGCATGCAACCGGTGGTGGAGTGTTCGTTGCTGTTAGTAGTAGTTTATCCTGTAGTGAAATAGAAGTGGATAGTTCCTGTGAATTATTATGGGTGGAGGTTACACTAAACAACCGAACCAGGTTAATAATTGGCTCCTTTTACCGACCTCCCGACTCAGCAGCATTAGTGGCAGAACAACTGAGAGAAAATTTGGAGTACATTTCACATAAATTTTCTCAGCATGTTATAGTCTTAGGTGGAGATTTCAATTTACCAGATATAGACTGGGACACTCAGATGTTTAGAACGGGTGGTAGGGACAGAGCATCGAGTGACATTATACTGAGTGCACTATCCGAAAATTACCTCGAGCAATTAAACAGAGAACCGACTCTTGGAGATAACATCTTGGACCTACTGATAACAAACAGACCCGAACTTTTCGACTCTGTATGTACAGAACAGGGAATCAGTGATCATAAGGCCGTTGCAGCATCCCTGAATATGGAAGTTAATAGGAATATAAAAAAAGGGAGGAAGGTTTATCTGTTTAGCAAGAGTAATAGAAGGCAGATTTCAGACTACCTAACAGATCAAAACGAAAATTTCTGTTCCAACACTGACAATGTTGAGTGTTTATGGAAAAAGTTCAAGGCAATCGTAAAATGCGTTTTAGACAGGTACGTGCCGAGTAAAACTGTGAGGGACGGGAAAAACCCACCGTGGTACAACAACAAAGTTAGGAAACTACTGCGAAAGCAAAGAGAGCTCCACTCCAAGTTTAAACGCAGCCAAAACCTCTCAGACAAACAGAAGCTAAACGATGTCAAAGTTAGCGTAAGGAGGGCTATGCGTGAAGCGTTCATTGAATTCGAAAGTAAAATTCTATGTACCGACTTGACAGAAAATCCTAGGAAGTTCTGGTCTTACGTTAAATCAGTAAGTGGCTCGAAACAGCATATCCAGACACTACGGGATGATGATGGCATTGAAATAGAGGATGACACGCGTAAAGCTGAAATGCTAAACACCTTTTTCCAAAGCTGTTTCACAGAGGAAGACCGCACTGCAGTTCCTTCTCTAAATCCTCGCACAAACGAAAAATGGCTGACATCAAAATAAGTGTCCAAGGAATAGAAAAGCAACTGGAATCACTCAATAGAGGAAAGTCCACTGGACCTGACGGGATACCAATTCGATTCTACACAGAGTACGCGAAAGAACTTGCCCCCCTTCTAACAGCTGTGTACCGCAAGTCTCTAGAGGAACGGAGGGTTCCAAATGATTGGAAAAGAGCACAGATAGTCCCAGTCTTCAAGAAGGGTCGTCGAGCAGATGCGCAAAACTATAGACCTATCTCTCTTACGTCGATCTGTTGTAGAATTTTAGAACATGTTTTTTGCTCGCGTATCATGTCATTTCTGGAAACCCAGAATCTACTATGTAGGAATCAACATGGATTCCGGAAACAGCGATCGTGTGAGACCCAACTCGCCTTATTTGTTCATGAGACCCAGAAAATATTAGATACAGGCTCCCAGGTAGATGCTATTTTTCTTGACTTCCGGAAAGCGTTCGATACAGTTCCGCACTGTCGACTGATAAACAAAGTAAGAGCCTACGGAATATCAGACCAGCTGTGTGGCTGGATTGAAGAGTTTTTAGCAAACAAAACACAGCATGTTGTTATCAATGGAGAGACGTCTACAGACGTTAAAGTAACCTCTGGCGTGCCACAGGGGAGTGTTATGGGACCATTGCTTTTCACAATATATATAAATGACTTAGTAGATAGTGTCGGAAGTTCCATGCGGCTTTTCGCGGATGATGCTGTAGTATACAGAGAAGTTGCAGCATTAGAAAATTGTAGCGAAATGCAGGAAGATCTGCAGCGGATAGGCACTTGGTGCAGGGAGTGGCAACTGTCCCTTAACATAGACAAATGTAATGTATTGCAAATACATAGAAAGAAGGATCCTTTATTGTATGATTATATGATAGCGGAACAAACACTGGTAGCAGTTACGTCTGTAAAATATCTGGGAGTATGCGTGCGGAACGATTTGAAGTGGAATGATCATATAAAATTAATTGTTGGTAAGGCGGGTACCAGGTTGAGATTCATTGGGAGAGTCCTTAGAAAATGTAGTCCATCAACAAGGGAGGTGGCTTACAAAACACTCGTTCGACCTATACTTGAATATTGTTCATCAGTGTGGGATCCGCACCAGGTCGGGTTGATGGAGGAGATAGAGAAGATCCAAAGAAGAGCGGCGCGTTTCGTCACCGTATTATTTGGTAACCGTGATAGCGTTACGGAGATGTTTAATAAACTCAAGTGGCAGACTCTGCAAGAGAGGCGCTCTGCATCGCGGTGTAGCTTGCTCGCCAGGTTTCGAGAGGGTGCGTTTCTGGATGAGGTATCGAATATATTGCTTCCCCCTACTTATACCTCCCGAGGAGATCACGAATGTAAAATTAGAGAGATTAGAGCGCGCACGGAGGCTTTCAGACAGTCGTTCTTCTCGCGAACCATACGCGACTGGAACAGGAAAGGGAGGTAATGACAGTGGCACGTAAAGTGCCCTCCGCCACACACCGTTGGGTGGCTTGCGGAGTATCAATGTAGATGTAGATGTAGATGTAGATGTAGACGGTGGCAGTGTTGACAGGGATTAGTGATCATGATGTTATCATTACGACTATGGTTACAAAAATTAAAAAGTCGGTCAAGAAGGCTAGGAGAGTAGTCTTACTAGAAAGAGCAGATAAGCAGTTGTTAGCATCCCATTTAGTAAATGAATCGACTTCATTTACTTCCGGTACGATGGTCATGGAAGAATTATGGGCAAATTTTAAACACATTGTAAATCACGCATTGGACAAGTACGTGCCAAAAAAGTGGGTTACGGACAGAAAAGACCCACCGTGGTTTAACAGCGCAATTCAGAGAATACTCAGAAAGCAAAGACAGTTGCACTCACGGTACAAGAAAGATCGGGAGAATGAGGACAGGCAAAAGTTAATAGAGATTCATGCTGCTGTAAAAAGAGCGATGCGCGAAGCATACAACCACTACCACCATCATACCTTAGCAAAAAATCTTGCTGAAAACCCAAGGAAATTCTGGTCTTACGTAAAATCGGTAAGTGGGTCGAAGGCTTCCATCCAGTCACTCACTGATCAGTCTGGCCTGGCAGCGGGAGACAGCAAAACGAAAGCTGAAATTTTAAATTTAGCATTTGAGAAATCTTTCATGCAGGAGGATCGTACAAACATACCGCCATTTGAGTCTCGTACAGATTCCCGTATGGAGGACATAGTGATAGACATCCCTGGGGTTGTGAAGTAGCTGAATGGGTTGAAAATAAATAAATCGCCAGGTCCTGATGGGATTCCAAATCTGTTTTACAGAGAGCGCTCTACTGCATTGGCTCCTTACTTAGCTTGCATTTATCGCGAATCTCTTGCCCAACATAAAGTCCCGAGCAACTGGAAAAAAGCGCAGGTGATGCCTGTATATAAGAAGGGGAGAAGGACGTATCCTCAAAATTACAGACCAATATCCTTAACATCGGTTTGTTGCAGGAACACATTCTCAGTTCGAATATAATGAACTTCCTTGAGACAGAGAAGTTGCTGTCCATGCATCAGCACGGCTTTAGAAAGCATCGCTCCTGCGAAACGCAACTCGCTCTTTTTTCACATGATATATTGCGAACCGTGGATGAAGGGTATCAGACGGACGCCATATTCCTTGACTTCTGGAAATCGTTTGACTCGGTGCCCCACTGCAGACTCCTAACGAGCATAAGGGATTGGTTCCCAAATATGTGAGTGGCTCGAAGACTTCTTAAGTAATAGAACCCAGTACATTGTCCTCGATGGTGAGTGTTGATCGGAGGTGAGGGTATCGTCTGGAGTGCCCCAGGGAAGTGTGGTAGGTCCGCTGTTGTTTTCTATCTACATAAATGATCTTTTGGATAGGGTGGATAGCAATGTGCGGCTGTTTGCTGATGATGCTGTGGTGTACGGGAAGGTGTCGTCGTTGAGTGACTGTAGGAGGATACAAGATGACTTGGACAGGATTTGTGATTGGTGTAAAGAATGGCAGCTAACTCTAAATATAGGTAAATGTAAATTAATGCAGATGAATAGGAAAAAGAATCCTGTAATGTTTGAATACTCCATTAGTATTGTAACGCTTGACACAGTCACATCGATTAAACATTTGGGCGTAACATTGCAGAGCGATATGAAGTGGGACAAGCATGTAATGGCAGTTGTGGGGAAGGCGGATAGTCATCTTCGGTTCATTGGTAGAATTTTGGGAAGGTGTGGTTCATCTGTAAAGGAGACTGCTTATAAAACATTAATACGACCTATTCTTGAGTACTGCTAGAGCGTTTGGGATCCCTATCAGGTCGGATTGAGGGAGGACATAGAAGCAATTCAGGGGCGGGCTGCTAGATTTGTTACTGGTAGGTTTGATCATCACGCGAGTGTTACGGAAATACTTCAGGAACTCTGGTGGGAGTCTCTGGAGGAAAGGAGGCATTCTTTTCGTGAATCGCTACTGAGGAAATTTAGAGAGCCAGCATTTGAGGCTGACTGCAGTAAAATTTTACTGCTGCCAACTTATATTTTGCGGAAAGATCACAAAGATAAGAGAGATTAGGGCTCGTACAGAGGCATATAGGCAGTCATTTTTCCCTCGTTCTGTTTGGGAGTGGAACAGGGAGAGAAGATGCTAGTTGTGGTACGAGGTACCCTCCGCCACGCACCGTATGGTGGATTGTGGAGTATGTATGTAGATGTAGAAGAAGGGATCGATTGGTATGTCATGTTCTGAGGCATCAAGGATCACCAATTTAGTATTGGAGGGCAGCGTGGAGGGTAAAAATCGTAGAGGGAGACCAAGAGATGAATACACTAAGCAGATTCAGAAGAATGTAGGTTGCAGTAGGTTTATTTTATTTAGCATATGGCTATACATGCAACATTAATACATCAAGTGTTAGACATTAAAATCTTATAACAATCATAAATATAATTTATGTTTATATTGGTCAGTTGAAAGGTTATATCGAGGTTTGAGATCCATTCTAGCGCCGATGGGGATGCCTCCAGGACGTCGGATCAGTTCCCTGCATATGCTCACAAGGAGCATTCACCATGGATGTGTTGGATCGTCTGTCTAGGGGCACCGCAGTCGCATTCTGGTGACATCGCTCTTCCCCATTTGTGTAGTGAATCCGCACACCTGCCATGTCCAGTACGTATTCGATTTAATGCGGACCATGTTTTCCGCGTTAGTTCCATTCCAGAGATGTTGCAGTTATAGCTCTCAAACCAGGTCTGTAGTTGGTCATTTGTCTGTTGGTTCCAATCTAGTCTCCATTGTTTCATGTGGTCATAGTTATTATTTTGAAGCTGCTCAGCTGTGCTTATGGGTGGCTTTCTTGATTTCATTCGAGTGTGTCGCAGTTGTGAGAATTCTTCTTTAATTGGTAGTTCTGGTTTTGTCTCGATCTTCCTGAATTCGTGCAGTAGGGCCGCTTTTCTACGCAGTTCCGGGGGCAGGATATTACATAGCATCGGTAACCAGTACGTGGGCGTTGATTTAACAGTTCCAGAAATCAACCTCATTGTGTTATTTAATTGTCTGTCAATAAGTTTGGTGTGACAGCTATTAATCCAGACTGGAGCGCAGTACTCAGCCACGGAGAACACTAAGGCGATAGATGAGGTGCGTAATGTTTTTGCATTAGCTTCCCAAGTAGTACCGCTAAGTTTTTGGATGATGTTATTCCGTGTTCCAAGTTTTGCAGTGGTGTTCTCCAGATGTTTTCGGTAAGAAAGAGTGCGATCCAATGTTATACCTAAGTACTTTGGAAACTTATTATGTTTGAGGTTGGTGTTTCCGAGTTTTATGTTAATAATTTCATTTGCCATTTTGTTATTAAGATGGAATGTACATACTTCAGTTTTGTTAGGGTTTGGCTTGAGTCTCCATTTCTTGAAATAATTGTATAGTATTTCAACGTCATTATTAAGGACTTCCTCTGTATTGAAGAGATACTTGTCTCTGGTAGCCAGTGCTATGTCATCCGCATAGCAAAATTTTCTTGACTTTGTGTTTGGGAGATCTGCTATATAGAGGTTAAACAGAAGAGGGGCCAATACGGAGCCTTGCGGAAGCCCGTTGTTAATAAGTTTTGTTTTGCTTGTCTTTCCGTTTAGGGTGACCTGGAAGGTTCTGTTACTCAGCATATTATGTATTAAGGATGTTAGAATCTGGCAAGGAATCACTCTTAAGAGTTTGTAAATTATTCCCTCTCTCCAAACAGTATCATATGCAGATGTTAAGTCTAGAAATACAGCACTTGTTTTCAATTTCTGTTGAAAGCCAGCCTCTATGTAGGATGTTAATGCCAGAACTTGGTCACAGCAACTACGGCCAGGTCTGAAGCCTGCCTGTTCTATAGGTAAGTTCTCCATAATAATGCTGCTAATTCAATTATGGACAAGTCGTTCGAGAAGTTTGTATGTACAGCTATTGGTCTGTAGCTTAGCGGTTGGTCTGCTGGTTTCCCTGGTTTCAGCAAAGCTATTATTCTTGCCTTTTTGAATTCTCTAGGGAGATGGTTTGTAGTCAAAATGTTCGAAAAGAAATTTGCCAGCCATTTGACTACGTTCTTTCCAGCGTAGGTTAGAAATTCTGGATGTATGTTGTCAAAACCTGGGGCTTTGCCTGGTTTCATATCCTTGAGGGCAGTAATGACATCATCCTCAGTGTATGGTCTGGAAAGCTCTGATATATTTGGAGTATTCTTTTTTAGTGTTCTGAGTTCGCGCTTAATCATCCTGGTATGTGGTTTGTCTCTCGGAGCTCTTGACATTTCGACAATGTTATTTGTAATTTTCTCTGGTGTTATGGTTGGATTTTTCTGGGCTGGTCTTGTCGTACCTCTGAGTTTACGTAACAAACTCCATGCCTTCCTACTTGATTGAGTGAAATTCATTCTTTCAGTTGCTTCAGTCCATCGTTGTCTTCTTGCGGAATCTAGATTGTGGAGGAGGTCATCAGCTATTTCGTGGTCACCACTACTAAAGTGCGCGTCATATATCTTGGCGGCCGAGTTTAGGTTCGTTCTGCGCATCTGACGTCACAAAACACAGTCAGCCAATGAACAGAGAACGACGTTGCCAGATCTCGACAGCAGTGCAGAGCACGGACGAGTGTCTTCAGTTTTAGAAACGTTCAGTCATAAATAAAGTAATAGAACAAAAGCAATCTCTTGATAGCAGACTTTCTTTTGCAGAAAGTTTAGAAAAAGCATTCTTTATACCAATTGCTTTATATTCTATTAATTAATTAAACCAAACAAGCAATAAGACTCCTAATTCAGGCGATAGCAAGGAAAGGTGTTTGTTTCAATCTCACGAACTGCTTTTTCCTATTGTACTTCGACGAAACGTGAGTATTTCATAGTCATACCAACAGTGTTTATAAGTAGTTGCGTGAGGTGTTAGAGTCCTTATGGAGTTACAATGTTTGTTGAGCTGAGGTAGCGGAACGGTTAAGGTGTTGGGCTGCCAAGTGAAAGGTTATGAGTTCAAACCTTGTGTGGTGCTTAATATTTTCTTTATTAAAAAACAATATTGGAGTGCCTTACTTCACGAATTTTATTCGTTTGAATGAAATTTCTAGTGCTTTGCCTCTTCATGAACTTTTTCGCTGCTGCAGACACGTGCTCCCCGCATTCCGCGCTGTGCACGATTTTTTCATCACTGCACTTCTCGCCTGTGCAGACACATGGTGTTCCCACTGCTTTGACACACTTATCATTCGATTTCACAAAAACTATTTGGCCAAAAAATTTGATTTTTACACGTCTTCTTGCCTGATACCTTCCCCCCATAAATGACTTAATTTTGTTTTGATGTGCAGCGTTAAATGTAGTAAACCATTGCACGAAATTTTGAAGAGTTTGCAGAGGTAAAAGTCCATAGCGTACGTATACTTTCCGTGTGGTCGATTTTAGTTGCCACAATGTTGAGAATGAAATGTGGACAAGATACCTAAATTTCATATAACATTTACTGTATAACAATATCTCATTTAATTTAAGTACCACATAGGTGTCGTATGTAATATTGAGAGATATTCCGTCTTTCGCGACTGTAATAAAAGTTTTATATACACACGGCGCGTTTGGCTTTATTTTAAAGCACTTCCATCGGTGAAAGGTATGGCACATACACAATGGTGTTCATGTTCTATTTCTTGTTTTTGTTCCACAGTCACAGTTTTACCAATGGTATTGAAATATATCCCTCTTCTGCAACTGTAATAAGCGACTTATTTAGACCAGACGCGTTTCTCTCTTTTGAAGCATCTTCAGTGGACAGTATTTTGTCTCCTCCACTGTCAAGTCACCTTTCGTAGTTTTGTGCTGCGTAACACAATATTCAACGTTTGTGTTGGCTCATCAGTGTTTTAGCAAATAAATGCTGTTTGTGTGTGCCACACACAAAATTATATTTGACATAGCTCGGAGCACTTCACTGACAGTCGGTATATTAAAGTCCTAATGTTTTTGTAAGTCCACAGTTTTGTTTAATGTATTTTGTCTACTTCCTTTTGATTGATGGAAGTGCTTTAAAATAAAGCCAAACGTGCCCAGTGTAAGTAAAACTTTTGTTACAGTCATGAAAGGTGGAATATTTCTCAATATTACATACGACACTTATGTGGTACTTAAATTAAATGAAATATATAGGTATCTTGTCCACATTTCATTCTCAACATTGTGGCAACTAAAATCGACCATACGGAAAGTATACTCTATGGACTTTTACCTCTGCAAACTCTTCAAAATTTCGTGCAAAGGTTTACTATATTTAATGCTGCATAATAACTGCGTTGAACATCGAAACAAAATTAAGTCATTTATGGGGGGAAGGTATCAGTCAAGAAGATAGGTAAAAATCTAATTTTTGAGCCAAATAGTTTTTGTGGAATCGAATGATAGTGTCAAAGCAGTCGGAACACAATGTGTCTGCACAGGCGAGCAGTGCAGTGACAAAATCGCCCACAGCGCGGAATGCAGGGAGCACGTCTTTGTAGCAGCGAAAGGGTTAATGCGGCCGTGGTGGCTTTACTTCATGAACTGCGCGTTCCCTCCTACACGTAAGCTTGCGAACTATGCTATACTATGGCGCTGCTTCTATTGGCGCGTGCGTCGTGTGCAACTGGCAACGCAGCAATCTCCAGCGTCTGGGCGGGCATGCGCGAGCCACCAAGATAAAAGAATTGAACTATAGTAAAATCCTCATATAGCTGATGGCATTTTGCATCCCATCCTGGGATGTATTCTTTTCGAAACCCTCTAGGGATGTGTTTTTTAGCTGTGGTAATTATAGCTTTCCTGAAACGATCGTAGCATTTAGGTAGTGACGGTATAAACCGGATGCATTCATCAAGGTCCGCTGAATATTTCTCCCAGTCAGCTTTTTGGAAATTCCATCTAGGTCAAGGGAAGGACCGTATCAGGGGTATAGTGACACCCATGTTTAAAATAACAGGCCTGTGCTGGCTGTGTGGGAAATCTGTGGCAACCCTTCTATGTATTGGCACTGGTTTTCCCTCAGTATCGGTAGTGACAAAGCAGAGGTCCGGATTGTAGTCCCTGCACCAGGCGGCCGAGTGGAATGTGCCCCTCTCCTTGGCATCGAATATAAGATGTAGATTGTTCTCGTCAGCCCATTCCACCAGTGCTTCTCCATGTTCATTATTTTGGGTGTATCGCCACATTTCATGATGGCTATTAAAATCACCGGCATATATCATTGGGTGTTCATGTACGGGTAGTACAATACTTGGCCAGATTTGGTTTGGTGGTTTGTAGACATTTATAAGTCTTATGTTGTCTACTTTTATATCAACAACATGGATGTTGTTTTCTGTGCTTGTGGACAGCAGGTGTGCATGTTCAATATCGGATCAGGCATATGTGGCGGTGCCATAGGCGTGATGATATGTTGCGCCTATTTGTTGGAAGCCTTGAATACGTCCTCTTCTTTGTAAGTCTCCCTGCGAGTCGGTATGTGTTTCCTGAAGGAGTACCACATCGATGCTATTGTCCAATAGAAACTTTGAAAGATATTCAGGTTTGGATCAACTAATTCCCTCAATATTTAGCTGGCAGATCCGGACTGATGGTCCCAATCTTCTAATCGGATGGTTCCCAAAGGAATCGTTCGTTTGGTCACTTCGTTTGCAGTAGGTACTGGGAGATGATGAAGCTTGCACAGGATAGAGTAGCATGGAGAGCTGCATCAAATCAGTCTCAGGACTGAAGACCACAACAACAATATTTAATTGCTGTAACTCTTGAATATGAGCCTCTTAATTTTTGGTTATCTGAATTCCTTCCCTCATTGGCTGATATTATCACTTCATCTCTACACTCAATTGTAGCAGAAGCCGTATTATTGCTATCCCCAAAACCAAATCTTGTGCCTACATAATGGGATAGATTCATTTGCAAACACATTATTAATGGTTGGTAGTTCATTAATGTACAGTGTGTTCACATTTGTGTCACTTACGCTAATAGTTATGCTAGCTCTGCCATTAGCGTCAGGTATTTTTGCCTCATAACTACACACACACACACACACACACACACACACACACACACACAAAAATAACTTAATTCATAATAACGTATTATTCACTCCAATGCAATGTTGTTCTTCTTTATTACAATGTGCCACTGAAAGTTACACTCCAGATACATACCATCAGATGAGACTTCCTAACACTTAAATTGATATTGGGTGTTAACAAATTCCTCTTTTTCAGAAATGATTCTCATGCTATTGCCAGTCTACATTGTATATCCTCTCTACTTTGGCCATCATCAGTTCTTTTGCTGCCCAACTAGCAAAATTTATGCACTATTTTTAATGTCTGATTTCCTAATCTAATTTCCTCTGCACTGTCTGATTTAATTAGACCACATTCCATTGCCTTTTTTATGTTCATCTTGTAATCTCTCTTCAAGACTATCCATCTTGTTAAACTGCTGTTGTAGTACTCTGGTGTCTCTGACATGTCATCGCCAACCCTCGAAGTTTTTATTCCTTCCCTTTCCATATTTCTCCTTGGTTTCCTCCACAGTTTGTCCTTAGGCTCTTATAACTGCAGTCTGGTTTATGTGCAAGTTGTAAATAACCTTCACTCCCTGTATTTTATCCTTGCTACCTTCAAAATATCAAATAGTGTACTCCCGTCAACATTGTCAAAAGCTTTCTCTAAATTTGCAAATGCTATAAATGTACGATTGCCTTTCTTCCACATATGTTCTAGCATAAGTTGTAGGTCAGTATTGCCTCACGTGTTCCCATATTCCTCTGGAACTCAAACTGATCTTCCCCAAGAATGCCTTCTAAGAGTTTTGCCATTCTTCTGTGAATGATTCATGTCAGTATTTTGCAACCATCACATATTAAGCCAATGGTTCAGTAGTATTCCTATCTGTCCACATCTCCTTCATTTCTCTGTCTTATCATTATAAACTCAGTCTGAAATCTTCTAACATTTCCAGTCCCTTCCTCATATACAACTTTCTTTCACAGTTCTTGAACCAAGTGTTAGTGACAATTGATTTATGCTCTGTGCAAAATTTTACTGGGTGGCTTCCTATTTCATTCCTTTTCCCTAGTACACATTCTACTGTTTCCCTTCTCTCCTTTGTTTTTACTACTGAATTTGTCACCCATGACAAATAAATTTTCATCACCTGTAACCATCTGAATAATTTCCACTATCTCATCATATATTCTTTCATTCTCTTCACAGTCTGCAGGGTTAGTTGGTATATAAATTCTTGTACTACTGTGGATTGTATTGGCTTCATGTCTGTCTTGGCTATGTAGTGCATTCACTGTGCTGTTCATAGAAGCTAACCTGCATTCAAAATTTCTTTTTCATTATTACTTCTGCATTGCCCTTAGTTGATTTTGTGTTGATAACCCTATACAGACCAGACCAGACCAGACCAGACCAGACCAGACCAGAAGTCCTGTTCTTCCTGCCAACACACTTCACAATTCCCACTATATATAACTTCAACTTATCCATTTCCCATTTTTAATTCTGTAACCTTCATACCTAATTAAGCATTCTAACACTCCGCATTCCAACCTGTAGAGAGGCAGTTGTGTTTGTCCTGTTGATGACTTCTGAGTATTCCCAACCTGAGATTTGAAGGAAGGAAGATTGAGGCTTAATGGCCCTTCGACAACTAGGTCATTAGAGACATAGCACAGGGTCGGATTGGTTCAAGGAAAGGTATGGTAATCAACTGTGCCCATTCAAAGGAACCTTCCTGATGTTTTCCTGGAGTGATTTGGGAAAATCACAGAAAACCTAAATCAGGTTGGTAGGACACGGTTTTGAACCATCGTCCTCCGAACTGAGAGTCCATTGTGTGAGCTACTGCACCACCTCACTCGGTTCCAGAGATTTGAATGAGAGGACTATTTTACCTCCAGAATATTATACCTAAGAACATGCCATCATCATAAAGCCATATAGTCACTGGGAAAAAAATAAACAGCTGTGATTTTTCCCCTTGCTTTCAGCTGTTGGCATTACCAGCATTGGGGATTAATATCAGACTTGCAGTTCAGAAAAACCAATCTAAAAAGAAGCATCAGAACATACAACAAATTGTGATCACAAATTTGTTGTAGCATAGGATGGTCTTGTAAAATTTGCCCATTCAGGTATGTATAAGATAAAGTGTAATAACTGTGAGAAAATTTACATAGGACAGACTGGGGAAAAATTCAAAAGAAGATTTAAAGAACATCTGAATCTCACTGGCACAATATCTTGATTTAATTCACATTTAAAAGAACAAAATCACATGGCTAGTGATATGACACAATGCTTGACAGCCCTACACATTGCTGAAAAATGTGGCTTACTAAATATTTTGGAGGAAATAGAACTTCTCACATCTTTGATGAAACATCCTGAGATTACTTGGAAGGGAAGGATCGTTATAAAAAAATATTGTAAGAATTTCACCAGTATTCTTTAGCATACAACACATTTCTTTTTCTGTTAAAATATATAATTCAAATTATAAGTAACATCGTATGTAGTCTATGGTATACAAAAGATTATCTTTGCCACTGACAAATATATAATCTCATAAAAATTTCTTATTGTTGATTGCATATGTATGCATGTATAAATCATATAATCACATTATTATAGATTTTTACAAAACATCATTCTTGGCATATGCTAAAAAGTGGTACAAAGGAGGCAAATCATATTACGATAATGTAAAATAAGCACATACTTATTAAACACTATATACTGGGAGTATTATAAGAAATATTTGTCTTCTGTAATACATACATTGCCAGTGGCGGAAGAATATCTAAAACTAGTCTGATAAAATAAACTGTCACCACAAAAAGCAGCTTATTTCAAGTAAATAAATAAATATTAATAATTAATATGCAATATTTGTAATGTTGCAAAGCCAGATCAGTAATTCAGACTGCTGCCCCTCATTGGGAACCACATATTAGTCTGACCTTTCCACAGATACCACTCTGCTGTTTTTGTAGTTGTAGCAGTGGTATGGGTATCTGTATTGTCACATCACCTCACACCTGCCATCTAGGGGATGGTCTCTCTCTGTGTGAGGGGGGGGGGATACAGTCACTGATACTTCTTTGTGGCAATCCAGCTGCTCCTCTGAAGACTGATGCAAGGTGTATGTCCTTGCCACAGGTTTGCCATGTACAATGTCTCTGTTGTGACACAGTGGTGTTCCTTCTGCTGTCCCATGGCAGGTCAGTGAGTTTTCTGTGATGACTTGGATATTGAAGGTTTAGCTACAAGAACTTTTTAACATTTGGAGTCTGCAACTTTTTCTTAGTTGATTTATCATCCTGGGCCATATAAAGATTCAAAACAAATCCCAAGAACATCATGAGATACTATAACGATTTTTCACACTGAAATTCTAGATTGTGTGTCAGTTCTCATTATGGAAGCATAACTTCATTTTGCAATATGGTTTTCGCACGATCTGTTCAGAGAAATAATCATATCAACAGCAGAGAAATAATCAAACCATTAGTTCTGTATGGTAAGACAAATATCCTCCATGAATGTACAGTACTGCAACCCGCAATGAAGTACTGTAAATGTGGGCAGCTTTTTACACTGCTTCTGTATGTCTTGTTGTTGGCTGTTACTGATACGCTTCCAGTAGCTAGAATTTGTTTAACTGCTATTGCATACCTGCCAGTGATAACCAGCTAGATTGCATGTTAAATAATAAAGAAACACACAAAAAAAAGCTGTGAGTACCGGGCGTGAGTCGTGCTTCGGTAGCTCAGTTGGTAGAGCACTTGCCCGCGAAAGGCAAAGGTCCCGAGTTCGAGTCTCGGTCGAGCACACAGTTTTAATCTGCCACGAAGTTTCATATCAGTGCACACTCCGCTGCAGAGTGAAAATCTCATTCTGGAAACATCCCCAGGCTGTGGCTAATCCATGTCTCTCCAATATCCTTTCTTTCAGGAGTGCTAGTTCTACAAGGTTCGCAGGAGAGCTTCTGTAAAGTTTGGAAGGTAGTAGAAGAGGTACTGGCAGAAGTAAAGCTGTGAGTACCGGGCGTGATTCGTGCTTTGGTAGCTCAGTTGGTAGAGCACTTGCCCGCGAAGGGCAAAGGTCCCGAGTTCGAGTCTCGGTCAGGGCACACAGTTTTAATCTGCCAGGAAGTTTCATATCAGCGCACACTCCGCTGCAGAGTGAAAATCTCATTCAAGAAACACAAAAATTGATAGCACAGCCAAAGAAGAGCAGCAGGTTACATCTCGAAGCATGACTGAAGCGGGCTACCTTAGTTGTAATCCTGCTGAGGCTTATGAATCGACCTCCAGTAAAGATCATTTGATTCAGCATGTGGCAAGTTCGATCTTGGAGAGGTGGTAACCAATCTGCCAATGTCAAAGGTGATGTCAGTGAGCCACTCCAATTGATCCTGGGGCACTCTCACCAACTGCAAGAGACTGAAAATTAAGGAAGGTCGTATTTTGCTATCTTCAACATTAAATCTGTCCACAAAGATAGAAACTTAAAATACTTTACAGACACCATTGCCAAAATCATTATCGTAGTCCTAAAAGCCATCAGATACATGGATGAAGCAGTATTTGAATCAGAAGGATATCGGATTCTGAAAGGAGAGACAGACAAGAGTAATGAAGAATGTACCTTACCTCTGCACAGGTTTTGATCAATAACAGTATCCTGGGAACCATCACTGATTTTTATCTCCAAGAACAGTAGCCTCTTCACACTTACATTTAGGGCATCA
Organism: Schistocerca serialis cubense; assembly: GCF_023864345.2. Taxonomy (NCBI): domain Eukaryota; kingdom Metazoa; phylum Arthropoda; class Insecta; order Orthoptera; family Acrididae; genus Schistocerca; species Schistocerca serialis. The sequence continues at coordinate 482,537,691 of NC_064642.1, read as the reverse complement.
GTGCAGTCAATTCACATGCCCCTACAAATGAGACTAACAGAACAGGTCCAGAGGAAGTAGAAGAATTTTGGGAAGACCTGGAGCAGACATTATCCAAGATCCCTACCAAATATGCTATCATACTTCTTGGAGACTACAATGCTCAACTGAGGAAAGAAAAAAAATCAAGATCATCCAGAAGTACCCAGCCTACAACAGGAATCAGAATGCCGAATGACTTGTAGAAATTTGTAAGAGTTTTGATCTGATAATGAAACTGCCAGCATTTCAAATCTTCCAGAAAAACAAAACTTATGGGTATCTCTGAAAACTCTACTAGAAGGCTTCCAGAGTGATCATGTATCGATATCGAGATATGCAGAGAAGGAAATTCAAAATGTCAGGGTCCTTAAACTAAAAGACGTGACCCATATCATAACATTTGATACAGAGAAACTTAGAATTAGCACAGATTTTAAGATGAGCCAGAATCAGAAGAACTATCATGGATGAGATGCAGTTAAAAGATGTTCTGATTGACAGTGTTCAAACTGGAGAAAAGGAGACGACAAACATGGTGGTCTTCGAAAGAGATACGGCAGTTAGTGTTCGAAAGTGTGATTTGATTGGTGTTCTCAGAAACACAAGAGAATGTAAAGAACGTCCAAAAACTAAGGAAAAGTACTACCAAAATTATCAGGTATCTCAAAATAAAATATGACTAGGAACACTTAACTCAAACTGAAGAAAACTTCTGTAAAAACTTACTTTAGGATTTTATAGAAAATTCAAGATTAACTTAAGTAGATATAATCCCCCAAACCTTAGCTTTGAGAACAAAGAAGGAAATTTAGTGTATAGTGACATGGAAAACAGTCAGATCTTTGCCAAGCACATTGAAGAGATCATAAACTACGAAGCACCATATGAGACATTCAGCTACAACCAGAAGAACCATATCCCAACTCATAATCCCCAACTGTAGACAAGGTTAGGAGCATCATATATATCTCAAAGGACAGTAAAGCTATTTGAGCAGGTGGGATTATTTTAGGACTCTTGAAGTATGCTAATAAGAAAATGCTTATTGAGCTGAAACACATTAAATGTAAAATTTGAGAATAAAAGCATCTTCCAGAAGGGCTGACTTCATCACAGATATATCCCATGCACAGTAAGAGATAAGTTGAAGCCTGGGAACTACAGGGGAAATTTGTTAATACCAGTGACCTATATGCGCAAAAGCTCTGCTGAGCAGAGTGTAAAAGCAACTAAGTCCATAAATTATTGAGTACCAAGGAGGCTTCAGAAACATCAGATCATGTGCAGAGCAAATCTTTAATCTGGAACTAGTAATAATTTATCAACTTATCAAAAACAGAGGACCAAGAATTTCATTCTGTCATTCGATGACTTACAGAAAATCTGTGATTCAGTACATAGACGAACACTGTTTCAAATTTTTGGGGAGATTAGTTCAGATAAAAATCCAATGAACTGATTAAATGGACCTTAAGCATCAAGACAACCTAGATTACATTCAGAGGAAAACTTTCAGAGCCTTCAATATCAAAACGAGTTAGACGTGGAGATGGACTCCCTCCTTTGCCATTTAACTGTTTATTTGATAACTTTATCAGACAAGCAGTAAAGCAGGCTACAGATCTCTATCAAGAAAATACAGTATATGAGAAACATCAAGGCAGCAACTAGGTAGATGGCAATAGGAGCAGGGAAACTTTGAAGGTGGAGAGTTTTAAATACCTAGGAAAATGGATAGAAACTAGTCTGACAGAAAAAGAAGCAATGGGCTGATGAATAAACAAAATTGCTTTAGCGTACAAGCTAACTATGAACATCTACAAAGGTTCAGTGGAATTGGCATTAGTAGCAACATAGACTGTAGAGTGGAAGTGGCTGTGAAGACATAATGATAGTTTAGCAGTGATTTCATTTATTTTTAACACTACTATCCAACACAATCACTAAACTATCAAATAAAATTCTTCTAAAATAATTATTTTAAGAGCACAATAATGTAAGCAAAATTTCACTGGTGCGAAGTCAATAATAATAATAATAATAATAATAATAATAAATTCCCAAAACAATAATACAGACGTGTTCAGTGAGATAATGTACAATTAAAACTTAAATTACACACAATAAATATGACATAATGAACCACGTACATTGCAATGTTGGCTTAAGCCAAAATATTACACTAATTTGAAGCCTTTGTTGCTTACGCATGTTATCTGACAATAAGATTAACATAGATGTTACAAATAGAACAAGCTCTTAAATAGCTAAACCTTAATCCTGAAATGTATCAAGATACCAAACTCAAACTTAAGAACTTGATCAGTATAGACATGATTGTGCCCTAAGCCTTCTCACAAAAAAATAACAATGAGGTTGAATAAGAAAGGTGAGGTCACTGTGCTAATGATATTGATTCTGCCTGTAGTAGATAATGAGCCAATCAGCCGTACAGTTTCAAAAATACAGGAAGCGTACAACTAATCCATTCTTCTGTGGTAAACCATGAAATCAATAACAAGTAGCAAAAGTTGCTAATTGCAAACTGCAAAGCTTGAAAGCTTCCTGGAGCAATCCTGTGTACAGGGTACACAGCACTAATCACAGGCATGTCTGTGCACTTAAGGTACAGACTTTCCATGAACCAATAAAATACCGTGCAGCCCACTGTTCCTGTTTCGGTGCTACTCTCTCAAGGTCAACAACTGCCATCTGCCAGTCAGTTCCGCAGATGCACATTTCCATACTAGGCTGTGCTGCTTCCCCACAACCAACTCCCTTCCAGTTACTGTGACCTATCACTCTGTCCTCCTCTGTGTGCAGGGCTGCTACCACAAGTTGCCCGCAGCCAACCGCCACTTGTCTCCAATGTGCACGCTCCAAGACTTTGAGGTTTTGATGCTCCTCGATGTATTGCTGGACAACAAGACAGTAACAGCTGGCCCAAGCTCCTTGCATATGGCACCACTCACTTCGCGCGTTCTATGCCTATATAAATAGCTGTGTTCTACAGATAGTGGGTCAGTTCTCTTCTGGGTATACACTGGTGTCAGTAATAAACATGCTTTCTGTTCTAAGTGTTGTACTTCTTTGATGGCCCTGCATCCTGTTTTGCACTAGAGTGTGGTTTCGACTTTATAATATAGAAGGTGAGCAAACCAAGAAGTGTGTATCCAGATTGAGAGAATCTTTCACATAATCAGGAAAAGGTGCATGTTCTTTGGACACATCATTATAATGGTCCAGTGGAGACTGGTACAGCAAATAATACAGTTTCTTGTGAACAAGAGAATGCCCGATCAAAGAGATACAAAGGGATCTGAAAGAAATGGGAATACAGATACAGGAGATATACAATAGGGTCATTTTTAGAAAAAAAGTTCAGGCATTTCCAGGTTTCCAAGTCCGAATTTGATCAGAGCAAAATTGTCATGGGCAGAAGAGTAAAGAAGATTGCAACGTATGAGTATGAAAGAATATTGGACAAGGATAAATAAATCTGTCCTGAATTAACATGGTCTTCAGTTGGCCAAAAGGAGGAAGAAGAAGAAGAAGAAGAAGAAGATCACATAGAAATATTACGCATAAGGGTACATAAGACTGTCCTTGACTCCAGAAAGTTGTAAGGATGGATGGGTATTAAAGAAGGAGCATGAGCAGATGATTTTATGCTAAGGGAGTTATGGCTGCCTTGCTGAAGGCAGCCGTCGCACAAGAAATGATAGAAGTTGATGGTATTGGTATTCTGCAAATTGTGGATGAAGAACAGATTTTTAAAAACAATGATGTAAACATTCATTCGGAAATGAGAGATCGATGTTATTAAAATGTAATGTAAAGGTATTGATATTGAAATGGTGGTGGGAGACACATGGAGGAAGTTAAAACAGGTGATATAATTAATGTAAACCCATGTAAGTAAGCTGTGTGTTTGTTTCAGTCAGAATTTTGAAATACTTGTGCTGTATGTGGCGGCTGATGAGCTTCTGCTCTGTAAAGTATTTTAAGATCTAATCTGGAAAAAATTACACAAGCCCATGAAAACAAAAAAATTTCAAAAAACTTTTTTTACTTTGTAGGCGGATCTTTATAGATTTTTATGAGCTGAATCCAAATCTTGCCTTAGTTTTTTTGTACCACCCATAGTTTTTGAGCAATATGCTTTTTATTATACAGTATAAAAATCCTATGCTATACAGTAAACAGGGAAATTAATGAAACGCTTTGTTACAACATAAGCATGATTTGTATTTACAGTAAGCTACTTAAAACAATGATAGGTGTTAATAGAAGCTACACTTGTCAGCTGGAATGGATTTGTATTTTCTTTCTCTTTTTTCTTCGAAGCTACTTGTGTAGCTTTTTCTACAACGAGTCGTTTTCTACGATGAGTCGCTTGCTGAACTTCTCGGTAGTTGCTTGCTGAACTTCTCGGTGAAGTGAGCAACAGTAGTCCCCCATCATGTTGGTGTTCCAGCGGCCTTGGTAGCGTTTTTCCATCACTAGTTTCGGAAGGCTCAATAAACAACCTCCAGTCTTCCTTTTGGTATTCAGTACCAAACTCATTCATCAGACCAGGAATGTCCAAGCAGTTCACTAAACCACCACCTTGTTGAAAAAACATGGAAAATTGCTGCTCTCTCTTTCTATACATGTACACACTGGTTACAACTGCCAATAAGTTCTTTTCTTTTAATCTAGAGCCAAGCAAATCAGCTTTTTCTTTTGTTAAGCCCAGATCCCTAACCAAATCGTTAAGCTCGGTCTGAGTAAACAATTTGGGCTCTAGACTTTCTGTATTAGATGGAATTCATCATCATCTGGTTCATCTAAACCAGATTGTACATCAGAAAATACTTCTGTTGGAATAGAATTCAAATCATCTGGTGGTTCAAGAACCGGCAGATCTACACCATGCCCTATTGGTCGAATGGCAGACAGAAGGTTAGGGTAGCTGATTACCTTCCTGTTTTTCGAATTAAGACCAGTATTATCAACACTGCAAAAGTAGCAATCATCGCAGTGATTTCTTGGCTCCCTCCGTATAAAAAGAACAACAAAACTAAAGGCTTCTTTCTCCTTTTTGGACCATTTTCTCAGATCTACAACACTCACCAACTTTAGATCCAAAGTATGACAGATAAACCTTTTTCACAAAATCTGTAATGTTTCTTTGGTGCTTTTTTTAATCACAAATTCACCACAAATATAACAACTGTCAGCAGAGATTTTACAACCACAATTAGACATTGTACTGAGCACATGTATACGAAACTGGAAAGTGAGGTTAGGTTGACAGTAAACAAAACACCATCTGTTAACAAACAAATAGAATCAACCTTTTTATGCCAGCAAATGTTTTTCAGCAGTGCTACCAATGTCATCTACATTTATTACACTTCCTTTTTAAATTATTTTAACTGTATAAAAGCTGTTAAATTCTTTAAAAAATTGCTTAATTTAATAAATTTAACTGTAAAATATGAAGAAATGGTGGGTGATATAGTTTTTGAACTATCATATGTGGATTTCCCACCCTAAAAAACATAAGAATAAGGTATTTTCAGCAAAAACGTTTTTCCATCATTGGCTTGTGTTATTGTTAGTGAGAATTTGTAACATTGAATGAGACAGGAAGGATATCAAAAGGTGGTGTTACACTTAAGTGCTTTGTGCATAGAGATTGTAATTTTGTGCAGTTTGTGATGGGCATATCAGGAGGATTATCATGAATGGTAACTTTAGCTGTGGAAGTAACTTATCAGATTAGAAAGATTTAAGTGTCCCACGATAAAACAGTACTGGATCATAAAGTGAGCTCCAACATGAACATTTCAATTTGTATTAGATGTAGAGGTCATGTGAAATAGTGGTTTCTGGATGATGAAATTTATGTAGCTGCAGTTTTAGAAAGCACCAATAATATTATTACACTAAATAAAGTACATCACAGACAGGAAAGTAGACTGATTGTAGAACACATCCCTCAAAGAGCTATGACCAACATTAACTCATGTACATTTGGTATAATTTTTTTACTTGTGACTACAGTCAAAGTAGATATGCTACTGTTGCTGACAGCCATCATTAGCAGTGTCCAGCAGCTCTGCTATTCCATTCATTAGATTTCAGCCAAATTTTTGTTACAACTTACAGCAGTAAGATAGTTGTTAAATGAAAATGCCAAAAACTAAAAAACATGAACCTCATCCAAGAAAGCCATAAATGTTGATATATGGGAAGAGTTTGTTATTTCAGTGTGTGATCATCATATACTAGCCAGTTTCATTAGAAACTATAGTTAAAAATGTCAGAGTACGATATAGAAGTATGCCATTACTTCTGTGTACATTTGTCGCATCATTTTATTTGAATGCCATGGGTAAATTGGACTGCATAATCCAAGGAGACGTGCTACTCCTCTTTACCACACCTACTTTCTCTGGAGTTCTTTCTCTTTTTTGGCTTCCTTTCTTCTTGTGTTTCAACATATCAGCTGAGAACGTAGAAAGAAGTAAATTTTGCATGTGTTTTATTTTAAAGGTGGAATTCTGTGGTGGTATGTCACAAATATGCAAATTTTGTAAAATTTCAAACATATCAGCATTCCATGTAAGTAAACATTTGCATGTAAATACTGTAAACTGACTTGGGCAAATTGTTCTGGCAGTGTATGTACCATGTTAGAGGCAGACAAAAAGATGTTAAAATAATGTATGAATCTCTAACAAGACTAATGTGTTGCTTTATGGTATTTTAGATTGTTACATGTGTCGTGGATCCACTCCTTCAGGCTGTGAATGAAAGTGCAGCAAGATTGCCAACATGTGATATGGCAGTTTATCTTCTGAACTGTCTATACCAAATGCAGTCTACACTCTCTCTGTATGAATTCATGGATGAAAAGCTGGAAAAGTTACAGGTGAGTGTTAATGATATAGGACATAACATTTAGTCTAGGTAATCCTGAGAACATTTCAAGTGTCCAATGGCATTGTTATTCCACCCATACTAATATATGGGTCCCAAAGTGCTGTCTACAGTGATAAAAATATGGGACAGTGGCTTCCTTACTCATAGTGAGGAAGTGATTCCGGATAATATGGCAACTCGAGGATTGTTGTGCAAATTAAAACTGATATGTATAATTTTCTGCAACTGTGGTCCTCCTACCAACAATTATAGCCTTCAGTGCAGTCAACAGTAGCTCTAATCATCATATGGAAGTTAACACTGACGGCAACTGTTTTCCCCATCTTGAAATCGTTTCAGGCAAATGCCGGGATGGTTCCTTTGAAAGGGCACGGCCGATTTCCTTCCCAATCCTTCCCTCACCCGAGCTTGCGCTCCGTCTCTAATGACCTCGTTGTCGATGGGACGTTAAACACTAGCCACCAACCAACCAACCTACCTACCTTACCCCATCTTGAGATTCTTGCAGTTCGCCATTGACATTGTGGCAGGTAAAGAAACCCGATGTCTGTGCAACCTTTTGCATGAAGTGGCTCAAGTATTGGGCATCTGTGATCCCACTGTAATCACATGTGCTGACATCACATGACTTGGCCATCTTCCTGTGCTTGACTGTAATATCAGCAACCAGTACAAAGTGTAACAGTATCCCAGTCACACAACAGACCAAACTACTCCATTTGCTGTGAAAAAGGAGTGCTTACTCCAACACAGCAGCTATAAGTTCTATTGTCAGCTTACGAAACAAAAAGTAAGAGTCTTTAAATCAGAAGAACTATAGTGAAAGTTCTTGAAAATATTAATACTATTCACTGCTAGTTTCTGAAAACCAGGTAGAATTTTTATTATTGGAAAGCCAAAATAGATACTAATCTGCTGTCATTGAGAAAAAGTTTCTAAAATATCATTCGTTCACTGTGTTCTATATATTTCAACAAAAAGAACCACATTCAAGAATCTAGAATGAGTCAAGGAATTAACAAAAGACAAACAATAATAAACACTTAACTTTTACTCGGCTGAAACAGTAAAAATCCATATATAACAAATATTATTGTGAGAAAGCAGCTAAATGTAATCTAGTATATTAGAGAGAATGCAAAAGTCTGCTGCTTCCCCAGTTTTATTAAGGAGCTGCTGTGTATCTTCTGTTAATTGCTTACCATTGACTTGTTTGCATTGGTATTTTTCAAATAAAACATTTACCTACATCTGTAACAATAAAGGCCTATTTACAATACACTACAAATTGTTATGCATCTTTATAATGAAAACTTCTGTGAAACTTGAGCTTCTCCATGTATCTAACGTTAAAATAAATTATGGATATGTAGCTGCTTAGTGTTCTGGAAAACCACTCATTTTTCAACATGTGAGCGATAATGTGTGATGTACCTTTGGTAGTGTGTGTTATCTTTCAGCATATACCATCTTTTGGCCGCATGGTTGGTGCAGTCGTGTTCACAGATGGTTTAAGTTACCATGCACAGTGCTCTCTCATTTCCTTTGTACCTTGAATGTGATAGAATATTCACCTATCAAAATGTCGGTAGTTGTCAGTCTTGTTACCAGCTGCATTCCATAAGTTATTTGAACACTGCTACTTGCCATTTAGCTGACAGGAATTTTCAACTCAGGAATCTTAGATACCATGTTCACACAACTATAATAACTTCTTTCCGTGAAGAGGCTCATTGAAATTTTTACTTTCAACATATTCTGACTAATCAAAGTTACAAATTGTTTTATTGATCTCAAGTATATGCTCAAAATAGTTAACACTGAATCCTTTGCAGACTTATGCTGTTTATTGATTGTTCATATTTTGACAGTACAAGGAGGAAAAAAAGATGAAAAAAGGTTTAGATTCATTTTTATCTGTACTCCCTTTTTTTAATATCTAAACCAGTAGTCAGTGGAACTATGAAGTTTTAATCATCACTACCACGGGCGTCATCATCTTCATTTGTAAGCCAGTTGCCATTTCTTTCTTCCTAGCAAGTGTCCCGTATTATGTCATCTTCTGAGCCATCTGTGGCAATTGGTATGCAGCACCTTCTTGATCACTTCCATTATAAATTCACTTTAGATTCTCCAGAAGGTAGTAAGGATTAAGTGGCCCAGCATGGGTATTGAGGATTTTTTTTAGGTCACCCCTAGGAGTGAAAGTGTATTCTCTTTGAAGAAGCCAGTCACTATAAAGTTTTTGCAGGTGAACCTTTGAAGGTCTTTCACTTTCCACAACAACTTGCATTAATCGAAACTGTGAGGTCATTTTACAGGATTTCTGTGTTGTTCTTTGATATTAGATCAATAACTTCTGCTGTGAGAAAAATCTTGGTGATAGTTTCTTTTTGGGGAAAAAAATGCCATCACCAAGATTTTCCTTCAGATAAGCAGATAACCTGGTATTCTGTTCCAAACAATCTGCAACCACTCTTGCATCAGGTCATTAACCATCCATCTCTTTTCTGTATAACTAAATCAGCACTAAATATAGGTCATTCAGGCAATTTCTCTTTTGGCAAAGCTTTCCTGGGAAGAGTCTCGCATGAGGGCACTTTCCTTCCATCTGTCAGCACATTCAGCATTACTGTATTGCCAGAACTTCTTATAGAAACACTTTTTCTTTGTAGACAATTCATTACAAAAGACAGTGTGGGAAATTAGTTAAGTCTGTCTTAGAGAAATAAGTAATTCTGTTGAATGCTAATTTCTCTAAAATTATGAAGAGTCTGGAAGAAGTGATATAGATTTGTAATTAGAAATGGATTTCTTATCTCCAGTTTTGTAATTACTGTTAAGATAGCATATTTAAGTCTGTCAATTTGTTTCCTGATTGAAAGGATAGAGTAGTTTTATGGAACTAATGTTTGTTGGCAGTGTATGCAGTGCCATCTGAAGTAAATCTAATACCACCAATTTTGTGTTTTCTGTCATTCCTTACATGCTTATAAATTATCGTCATTTGTGTGATCCACCTATGCAACTAAATAAGAGTTTGTTTTTATGTCATATACATTTTGCTTCCTTTCATTTATAAAGCTTCATCAGTGATTGTAATAATTGTTTGTTATATGTATATAATAAACATGTTGTGTAATGTTTACACATATATTTCTGTTTCCCCCCCCCCCTCTGCAGCTCTTATTCTTAGGTAAGAAAGAACTATCTGGATACTTGCACTCCAAATCATGTTCTTTAATAACCATAACTCTGTCCAAGCTGTGGTAGTTTGATTTGATAGTAGATGTTTTCAACTGTGCCCATATTTATTGTGCAGCTCTGTCTTTCAGATGAATTTGCACTAAAAAGACCTACAGTATGCATTGGAAATCACTAGGATGTGATGGATGCTTCTGACAGTCAGCTGTGCAATTAACCACTTCTTGTTTCATCAACATAATAGCACTCATTTAGAGAGTTGAAAGGGTTGGAGCAAGGGAAGTATGAGGGGGAGAGCCAGAAATAACCATAAATTCTTTATAAAAAGTATGTATTTTAATGTTTTCCCAAGCACAACTTGAATCTTCTTCAAAGTTCTCTCCATTATCACTAATGCACTTGTCCAAATGTTCATTCTTGCGTTAAAAGATCTTTTAATTTCATCTCTTTCATACCTGCTAATGCTCTTGTGGCGTTGCATTTTACATCATCAGCAGCAGCAGTAGCAGCAAAACACTTTCCTTTAGATTCCCTTTTCATCCTAGGTAACATGAAGAAGTCGGAGGGACAAATAGGGTATATGAATCAAGGTATTCAACTTCGTAGATGCCAAAAATGGATGGAACACTAAGAGCCATATGCATGGGAGTGTTTTTATGATGCTGATACCATTCAGCAGATTTCTACAAAGTAGGACGTTTCTGTGCAAAATTTGTGCATAGCCTTTTCATTACCTCCAAATAGAATTTGTTTACTGTCCGTTTTTGAGGGGTGAATTCTGAATGTACAATCCCTGTGATGCCCCCCTCTCCCCCCCCCCCTTTCAAAAAAAAAAGGGGGTGAGGGAGAATAACTAAATCAGCACTGCATTTACATTTGATTTTACTAACAAACTGGGGTGTACATCTAGCTCACATCTGCAGTAAATACTGCACCACAGGTTACGCTGAATGACCTAGAGAATCACAGCAGCCATACTTTTATTTGACTCACTGGCTACGAGCATGCAGACTAATTTAGGCAACCAAACACTAGCAAAAGACCCTTCTCAGGATCAAATGACTAAAAAACTGGGATTTTCAGTCATTGTTTGCCAACTAAATATAGAAGGAATTAGCAGAGTTAAGTGATTATTTGTCAAAATTGCTTTTATGTAATGATATTGATGTGGTTTCAAGCCAGGAAATCCATGCATAAAACAAAGACGATCATAAAAGAGGAAAGATATGTGGCTATGAGTTTATTGGTGTAATTTACCACAATTTTTATGGTGTTGCTACCTACATAGAGCTGACGTTGATTATGCTCACCTGATCTCAGCAAATACAGCTGACAGAATTCATAACATTTCAATAAAGCTTGAAGAGCTTACTATCTGTAATATCTACAGACCACATGATATAGAGTGGCTACCAAATGTTCTACCGATTACTGTCCATTCCTCAATATATGCTGGTAATTTTAACAGCCACCACGAGCAGTGGATGTATGCACGGAACGATGACTATGGTAATGCACTTTTTTATTTGGGTGAAAATAACAATCTTTACCTAGTTTTTGATGCCAATGAGTTGGATACATTTAGATCAGCTACATGGCAGAGACACTATAGCCCATACCTCTGTTTTGTCTCCCATGATCATAAAGACCAATCAATTCCTACATCAAGAAATGTCCTTTCACACTTCCCACATAGCCAACACAGACCTGTTATTCTCGGTATTGACTTATCCATCACACTGGTTCAGTCAGTGCCATGACCTTGATGGAATTATAGAAAAGCAAACTGGCAGTGTTTCTCGGACCATCTGGAAAATACAGGGTGTATCAAAAAGAATCACGCAATTAAAAAAAAAAAAAAAAAAAAAAAAAAAAAAAAAAACACGCATAACTATTATTTTATTTGAGACATGTGCATGAACAGTGTACTGTTGGAAAGAACAAACTCTTTAGTTTTACCTGGTTTCCGCTAGGTAGCATCAGTGTGCATCCACTTTAGTTCTAGTCAGGACAACAAGAAGTGTTTTGTGTTCTACATCTTGCACAGTGTGGTTCAGTAATAACTGTTCGGATAACTTTCATACTAGATATGGTGTGGCTCCTCCTACATGACAGAGCATTAGACGATGGCATGAACAGTCCTGAGAAATAGGTTATTTGTTGTAAAGACAAATCGCTGGGCCGTCCCCGAGTGTCTGACACAGACATCGGACGCATCCACCATAGTATCACATGGAGTCTGCAAAAATCCGTTCGCCATGCAGCTCAACATGCCTCCGATGTCCATGTGGCATGTGTTGCGTTGACGTTTACACACAAAACCATACCAAATTCAGCTACTGCAAGTTCTTCGTGAAGGTGACAAACAACAATATGTGGAGTTCTGTAATTTCATACCTGGCAAGATGGAGGATGACAGTTTTCTTCCATGCTTGGTGTTTAGTGACAAGACAACATTCCATTTAAGTGAAAATGTAAACCATCATAATGTGAGAATATGAAGAGTAAGAAACAACCACCCGAAGCTGTACAACATGAAAGGAACTTTCCAAAATTTAATTTGTTTTTGCAGTTTCACGGGAAAAGGTGTACGGTCCATTTCTCTTTGCCGAGAACACTTTTACAGGAAGCACATATCTTGATATGCTTGAGAACTTTATTTTCCCACTGATTCGAACAACTTCATTCACCAACAGGTCACCAGACTTGACTGTATGTGATTATTTCTTGTGGTGGTTTATAAAAGACTCTGTTTATGTGCCTCCACTACCAACAACAATGAACCGAGACATCTTAAAACAACAGCTGTGGAAGCTGTAACTCGAGACATGCTCGCTGCAGTGTGGGAACAACTTGAATACCGCATTGACATATGCCTTGTGTCTCAAGGGGGGAGCGGGGCGGCATATTGAACACCTATGAAAAGGTATGAAAACAAACTTTTTGAGTTTCCATTTCATCAAAAAACTAAATTCATTGTATATGTTTGTTAGTTTCAGAAATATAGATGTGCTAAATTGGATGATTCTTTCTGATACGCCCTACGTATTTGCTTCATTACACCATAAGGAGCTTTTCTTGTATCTTGTAAGACCCACCAATTCCTATATCAAGAAAAGTCTTGTCACACTTCCCACATAACCAACATAGACCTTTTATTCTCAGTATTGACTTTTCCATCCCACTGGTAAAGTCAGTGCCACAACCTAAATGGAATTTTATAAAGACAAACTGGCACAGTTTCTCGGACCACCTGGAAAAATGTATTTGCTTTGTTCCATTGGATCCCCAGAGTTACAGCTGTTTTATTGAAGCTTTTGTTGTATCTGCTAAGAAACATATTCCTCATGGATATAGGAGAGAATACACCTCTGGGTGGGACAAGAGATGTGAACACCTATATGAACAATTTAACAGAAATGGGGACAGTGCCACTACAGATGCACTTTGTCATAATCTTGATAATGAAAGGAAAGTGCGCTGGTCTGAGAGAGTAGAAAACTTGCATTTGAAACGTTCAGTTAGGAAGGCTTGGCCCTTGCTCCAGAAATTGGGTGGCTTCTTATGGTATTTCAACCGGTCATATTCCTAACTATATAATAAAAACGTCCAGATTGTCCAGTAATAAACAGCACACCCCCAGGATCGAAAAAGAGCTATCAAATCTAAAAGCTCAGTCTGCAAGAGATTGAAAATTCCCTTTCCCATCCATCCTAAATGAAATAGACATGGCCTTAGACATGGTCTTAGCAGAGGCTAAAATTTGTAACGCTCTGGGGTTTAATAATATACATCCAGACTTTTTATCCCATCTTGGGAATAATGTCAAACACTGACAGACTCGCTTATTCTGTTACTTTGAAGACAGGAACATTTTCTAAAGAACTGAAAAATACAAAAAGTGTGGTAATCTTAAAATCTAACAAATCACCTGGTCTCCCCCAGAACTTTTGGCAAATTTCCATGCTTAGTTGCTTGTATAAGCTCTTGGGGAGACCTATTGACAATAGAATTAGTTGGTGTATTTTAGAACACATTCTAATATAACAAATGGCATTTAGGCCTCACCAAAGCTCCAATGACCAGGTACTAGCTACGACAGCTTTCATAGAGACTGGTTTCCAGGAAAAATTAAAAACACCTGTGGTTTTATCGGCCTTATGGCAGCATATTACACTGTCTGAAGGGAAGGAATGATTTACAAATCACTGAAGATAATTAAATGCCGAACAACAGCATCTCTTATTAAAAAATAAGCAATCGATACTTTCAGGTTTGCTTTGGTGAAAATAGCTCAATAAGGAAACTAAATAATGGCCTGCCACTGAGCTTAGTTCTCGCTCCTCTCCTGCTCAGCCTTTATATTTCTTATCTTCCAAAAACATCTTCAGTGAATTGTACTACACACACTCTCACTCTGGCTCATCAATCAATAGAGCTCGGTCAGTCAGTGAGAACATTAACTCATATTTCAAAAAATGGAGACTGGAGCTCAGTACCAGTAAGAGTGAGGTTTGTGCCTCAGCTTAACAGCAAACAAGCTAACACTGAGCTCAAGGTACAATTTGATGACAACATTCTCCATCACAGGTACCCCAAGTATCTTGGCATCACACTCGACCACACTCTGCTTTATAAAAAACATCTGGAAAACACATCACCCGAGATAAAAACTCACAACAACATCATTCAGAGGCTGTGTGGTGCAACCTAGGGGCCTTCAGTGTGGAGACATTTCATACATCGCCTCTTGCACTGGTTTTTCAGCTGCAGAATATTGTGCTTCAGTGTGGTGTAATAGTTATCACACCAGCCTCATCAATACATAGCTCAACAGCACACTGCATGATTACTGGTACAATCAGACTAACTCCTGTCTACTGGCTTCTGCTGCTAAGCAATATCTACATACCACAGTTCCACAGAAACAAGACCCTGCTTAGAGATTTTCGCAATATACAAGAGAGTAAGGAACTATCTATTCATCATGACGTAACTATCTTATGAAGAAATAGGCTTCATTCAAGACACCTGCCACTTCTGTATGCTGAACAGTTAGCTACAAGTAACACCAAAGTAAGAGATTTTTGGAACAAGAATTGTCAACACACTGGATATTACCAGCAACAGGAATGGTTCAAGAAATATAACTGTGATACTGTGTGTGTCTAATCTGACAGGAAACTGAGGGTAAAATTAAACATAATTCACACTGGAAGTGGTCAGTACTCTGACTCACTCTATAAATGAGGTATTGTGTAGTCTCTTTAAGTTGTGACTGTGGTGCACTGAAACAATCTTATCAGACACACAAGAGAGGAGTGTGTTCTACAATACTGTAAGGGCACTTGGAATGTTGTTATGAATGCCAATGCCACAGCAGTGGAATGGATTAGAAACCACAACATTAATATTTAGTAGATTTATTTTTGTTTTATGCAGTGACACTCATTACATGTAAATGTACTGCATCCATGTACCATATGGATGATGATGATGATGATGATGATGATGATGATGACGACCTGACAAGTTTATTTTGGAGGATGTGAGCCAGGTGACTTCCATCGACTAACTGTTGTTTACTTTTTGGATTGTACCAATAACACCATCACTCATTGTGTGTGATGATTCTTTGAAGGAATTAAGATTGTCCTTGAGCGTGTCCTACATTTCATGATGATAGGCTTGAATGTGCTAGTCCCTTTAATCACCAGTGAGAAGTCTGGATACAAATATTGCTGCTGCTCTTCAGATCCCCAAATCCCCAGATGCAAAATGTGTTGAATTGTGCTCCTGGACAATCCATATAAGCTTTAGAGTTGGTCAGTTGCCCTGCATCAGTCTTCACTGATGAGGTTGCAGACTTTGCCAATGTGTTCCTCAGTTCAAGCTTTTGGAAGGAAAACCATCTCCAGTAGCTGGTCCTCCCTTTTTTAACCGAGAAAACTATTCTTATACTTGATATTTACTAGGAGAATGTTAATTTATGCTGGTCATGTCATAATGACTGTTTCTGCTACATTCTTGCCACATAAAAAAAACTTAAAATGAATGTTGTTCGTGTGAATCACATATGCACTACAGGCGCACATAAAGAACTGCCACGGCAGTCTGATGCAGCACAGCTACAACAGTTCCCTAGCAGCACAGTCTGTTACTACAAATATATGATGTGCAGCATTATGATTGTGGTTACTTTTGGTTTCCACCTTATAGTTGTATTTAAATGTAGGCAATTCCTTTTAGTTTCACAAATACAATCTCCAAGCAAATGATTGAACTACACTGGATTCCTGTCCCCTTCACAATCGGAAAACTATTCAGAGGAAAAAAAGTTCACACATTATGTGTGCTGTCAGATATAAGATTTAATAGGCTATCAATAATTTCACAGAAGTCGTATTAAATATTAGGAATGAGTACTTTAAATGACAATAATAAATTCTTCTTTTATGTTCTAAATGTTTTGTTAGCATAGATTTTAGATCTAAGAACTCATCTTTATGATGTGCAGATTCCATGTAGAACCCTTCATTTTTATTTTGCAGGCTCATTCAGATGCTCAGATTGATACTCTCACTTCCGAACAAGCAAGCTGTTTTGTTGCAAATTTGAATCTTGGACCGATATACACCATTCTTCAGGAACAAACCAAGGGTCCATTGTCATCAGTGCCAGGAATGGAACAATCCAGTCTGAAAAATTTTTTGGTATGAGTAAACAACATATTTATTTAGTCAATATTATGAAATGCCACTCACCATGTAGCAGAGTTGCTGAGTTGCAGGTAGGCACAACAAAAAGTGTCAAACAAGTAAGGTTTTGGCCAAAAAGGCCTTCATCGTAATTAGACAACACACACGTGTGTGCACAACTCACACACTTAACAATAGTCTCTTGCTGCTTAGGCTAGACTGCTCGCAATCTGTCCTTTTCATAAAATTTCATTATTCTAACCTGGATTTTCCATTGTTATATTTATTTAGTCATTTAAAGTTAAGGCAATTTTCTGCATTTGTGTTATGTTAATGAATGAATTTCTGAACATAATAAGTAAAAGCTGTGTGGATTAATAGAAAACAGTAGTCATGTTGTTAATTGTTAAGTAATATTCTATCTTGAACGTTTACATTAAGATTGACAAAGCAACTTTGACAGGAACAGTTATCACAATTACATGTACAGCTGCAGACCCTCCTAAGCATGTAATGCACCATCGTTACTATTAAATTACCACAATCAGTAAACTGTTGTCTAGAAATTCATTCTTTCACTGGACAAAGTAAATGAATTGTTAACTGTTATTAAGTAAGTTAAAGTATGATGACACTCAAACCACCATAGCTGCTACATCTATTTCATCATTAGCTTCTTCTTCTTCTTCTTCTTCTACTACTACTACTATTACTACTATTACTACTCATACTACTACTCAGTCCAGTCACATTCATGTGACCACCATGTATGTTAGACGTCACATGCAATAACCACTCATGGGCAGCACTAGCAGTGGAGGCACTTGTATTGAAGTTCAGTGAGTGAACAGACCAACGAAAGTTACTGTGGGATTACAAGCATACGTCTCACATCAAGTTCCCCCTATAATTTTCTAACAAAGTTTTTAATCTGTCTCCCTTGGGGGGCGCGCGTGTGCCAGTGTATACCTGTCCTTTTTTCCCCCTAAGGTAAGTCATTCTGCTCCCGGGATTGGAATGACTCCTTACCCTCTCCCTTTAAACCCACATCCTTTAGTCTTTCCCTCTCCTTCCCTCTTTCCTGATGAAGCAACCGTTGGTTGCGAAAGCTTGAATTTTGTGTGTATGTTTGTGTATCTATCAATACGCCAGCACTTTAGTTTGGTAAGTCACATCATCTTTGTTTTTAGATATATTTTTCCCACATGGAATGTTTCCCTCTATTATATATATATTTAGTTTCACAGGTTTTACTCCCATAAATGTCGGGCCCTTCCCTGACTTAGTTTTGGCCAATTGTGTCTTAATTACATAATTAAAGTCTCATTTGCACATGCGGCACCTTCTAATTATACAACAATAGTCATTTTGCAGTATAACCTAACCAACTAGCAACAGTCTCACTCAGATGAACAATCATGTGGCACTTTTATATTAAATCAGAAATCATTGTTAACTGTCCTACTTCACTGTCCATCTTCTCATTCACAGCAACACATCATCTCACCATTACATTATTACGGTTCAGACTAACAGGGGTTCCACACTTGGAATATAGGCTTTGACTGTCTTTCATATTCAAGTTAATCTGCGCATGCATATGGTTTCATATTAAGTTACACACATTACTGCACAAGTGCATTGTGGGTATTTTGACTGACATGGCTTCCACGCTCGAAATCTTGAACAGACTGACTTAAAATGGCTTCAGTCCCAGTGCTTGTATAGCTTTGCAAAAATGGCTACTAAAGTTTCACATTGTTAAATATGTAATTTCAATAATTTACAAAATTAGAATTTTACATCTCAAATTAATTGAATGGTGCAGAAAAATTGGTTTTGGTCTGAACTTTTTTACAATAAGAGTTCCGACTGAAATAAGCCTTCTTGATGAAGAAATGCAAGAACACCTAAATAAACAATACCATAAATAAAAGTGTTAATTACCCAGAAACTGATTAAGTGCTGATGTTCCTACCATGTTTTGGAAATTAGCTACAAGAATACTTTAAGGATTTCTGCAGTTTATTTTCCTAACATTATCAGTAATATATTAATTACTTCTGTTTACAAGTCAACAATGTGACTGGAATAGGAAATAATTACTATTAGTTAATTGAACAGAGCTTCCAAAAAAACTAGTCACGTGAAAGGGTTCAAGTTAATTAGGAAATTATTCTGACTAACATAATTTTGCAAAGTTGGGCCTGGTCTTATACTCAGAATTACAGAATGACAGCTTTATCTTATGGCACATCTCTCACTAACACTAATGACACTAACACTAAAAAAAATGTAAGGAACCAAATAACAAAACAAAATGGGAATGGTTCCCAGCTTGCTTTGCTACAAGTAAATGAATGAGTGGCATAGCCCGGCTTTACGTGTCTTAAAGAAGAAACCAAGTATATTGAAAATTACCCACGTCTTGGTAACCTAGAACACAGAATATTGCTTTCTGATTAGTCTTTCATTCTCACCGCATGACGAAAAGAAAATGCAAATAGCTGTAATTTGATGTGAAAATGCTGTGTCAGTCTCTAATTAACTAGTAATTCAAACTTTCATGTGTGAGGCATGAATCTGCATAAAGTAGTGTATGAATAAGACAAGCGGAGGCATAAACTTAATTAATACAGTCTGAATAATTAATTGTGTTGTGCACATTTAAGACCTTTGATGGAAGGGAATGTAGTGTTGGACAGTAGTAGACAGTTTTTCAAATAACTTCCGGGAATTCAGCCAGGTAACACTTTCAGCGACCGCCGATATTTCGGCGGCAGAACACCCCGTCATTTTCAAGGCAAACTGCAACGGATAGGCGGCGTACATGCAAATTTAAAACCTCGGTTCTTGGACTGAAGCAGGAAAGATAACACACACACTGAACACTAGTGCCACCAAAGATGACCAAAGTCAGAGCTATCAATAGTGAGACTATGAATTCGTATGTGAGGTAGCATTGACTCTGTCCCTCTGTTTTTTGACAAGGGAGAGAGCCGGATTCCAAACAGAATTTAAACAGAAACCTCCATCCCTGCTAATGAGGTTGCTCGCTAATTTAATCTCAACTGCCTCCCTAATAACACTGTCCCAATAGGTGGACATTCATGCCAATATCTCGGTGTTATTATATAACATGGGGTGACCTGTATCCAAGCAGTGTTCGGCAATAGCAGATCTACTTGGCTGCTGTAATCTCGTGTGCTGTTTATGCTCAGTACGCTGCAACTACAAGGAATACAATATACACCCGCTTACGCAGTCCAAGATCATCCTTAACGGAACTCAAAAGTGCTCTAATTTTAGATGGAGGTCGGAAAATACATTTCACATTTTATTTCTGTAAAATACGACCGATCTTGTTGGACGTGTTTCCTACATAAGGCAAAAAGGCAGTAGACTTAGATGTTGTCTCAGAATTATCATCAATCACCCGATGTACAGTCGGTTGATAGCGCAACGCACGTTTAATCTGTCTATCACTATAACCATTTTGATGAAATGATTGATTGATTGATTGATTTCTTTATTAATCCACGTAACAATTTACATTGTGTGGATTTCGTCAGCAACATCATATACAGTACAATATACCTACAATTTATACACATAATATTAATATTTACACAAATTTTTAAGGTATCTTACATTAGTTTTACATCCTAATGTAATTTTCTTGTAGTACTGAACAATTCTGGATTTCATATTATAATTTTTCCTTGTGTATTACAATGCAAGCTTAATTACATTACGTGTTTTAATTCAGATAGTCCATTACTGTGTAATAACTTTTATTGAATAAAAATTTTTTAGTTTTGTTTTGAACCTTCCAATTGTGTCAATATCTTTTATATTTTGTGGTAATTTATTATATAATTTAACGGCATTGTACAACAAGCTCTGCTGAGTTTTAAATTTTTTTTTCCTCTCTAAGTGCAGATTGTATTGGTTTCTAGTTTCATAACTGTGTACTAAAGAATTTTTAACATAGCAGTCAATGTTTTTTTTTTTACGTGCATAATACTTTGAAAAATGTATTCACAGGGGACAGTTAGGATTTCCAGCTTTTGGAAATGTTCAAGGCAGTGAGCCCTACTGCCGCTCTTGGTTATTATACGAATTGCTCTTTTCTGTAATTTGAAAACTAGTTGAATATTTTTACAGTTGACTCCCCAAAATCTTATTCCACAGGTAATGACAGAGTGGATATAAGAAAAATATACATATCTGACACATGTAGTATCACACACTGCAGTCAGAATTCTAAGAGCATAGCATGCAGTAGCGACTCTGTTATTAAGTATTTTAGTATGTTCTTCCCACTTTAACTGACCGTCAACATGCATACCAAGAAATTTTGTGTAGTCTACACATTCTGTAGTTTCATCATTTAACTTAAGGTTGTTATAGTGTGGTTTTTTGCAGACATAGAAGTTAACAGCATTTGTTTTTTTAAAATTTAGTGTTAGTTTATTATTGGATGCCCACTCACGTACACTGTTTAGTGTTTGTTCAGCATTTTCTTTCAGTGCATCTGGTGATTTGTCACTGATTAGAACATTTGAGTCATCTGCAAACAATATTGTTTGTCCATGCTTGATGCTCTGAGGGAAGTCATTTATGTAAATGAGGAATAGTATTGGGACAAGGACACTACCCTGTGGGACACCTATATTTACATAATTTGGGTCTGAAGTATACTTTACAATATAGTTTGAGCAACTTGAAATATGTGAGATTTCAGTTATCTGTCTTCTATTTTTTAGATATGACTGGAACCACTTTTTCACAAGTCCCCTTATTCCCAGTTCATCTAACTTATTTAACAATATGTTGTGGTCTACTGTATCAAACGCCTTAGTTAGATCAAGAAATATACCCGTTGTGTAGTTTCCTTTATCTAATGCTTCTAGAATGTGTATTGTGAGGTGTGCTGTTGCTGATTCTGTGCTTTTCCCTGATCTAAATCCAAACTGGTCAACAGACAGTAAGTTGTATTTATTTAAATAATTCATTAGCCTATCTTTCATAATAGTTTCTAATATTTTTGCAAAGCATGAGAGTAGAGAAATTGGCCTATAATTTTAAACTTCAAGATGGGACAGCTCAGCTGGCAAAGTCTCAGCGTCAGAAATGACATGTGCCCTGTGTACCAAGGTACAAAGTACCCCTTCACGCTGAGCCGGATGGTGACAACTATTAGCCTGCAAGTACAGGTCGGTGTGAGTACGTTTCCTGTAGACTGCATGTCTCAATGATCCATCATCTTTCTTCCTAACCAACACGTCAAGAAAGGGAAGGCAACCATCCTCTTCCACCTCCATCGTGAAACGAATGTTCGGGTGGATTGAGTTCAGATGTTCTAGAAAGACATTCAAATTCTCCCTATCAAACAACGAAGGTATTGTCAACGTAGCTAAAGAAACAAGCGGGTTTCAAAGGCGCCGACTCCAATGCACGCTCCTCGAAGTCTTCCATAAACAAATTTGCGATCACAGGAGACAACGAACTACCCATCGCAACTCCATCTGTCTGCTCATAATAGTGGTCATTAAATAAAAAGTAAGTGGATGTCGACACAAGCCAAAAGAGATTAGTTAATTCAGCACCAAACCTGGCCTCAATTAACCACAACGAATCAGACAGAGGAACATGAGTGAATAGAGAGACCACATCGAAACTCACTAAAATATTAGTCATTCAACCACAGTCCCCCCCAAATGACGTAAAAAATCAGCTGACTTCCTGATATGATGTTCACACTGACCTACTTGTGGACTCAACAGAGAAGCAAGATGCTTGGCTACATGATATGTCAGAGCGCCGATGATACTCACTATAGGACGGAAAGGAACCCCTCCCTTGTGAACCTTCGGAAGGCAGTATAACCTAGGGGGAACAGCACTATAGGTGTTCAGACTCTTGATAGTGTCCTGCAACAAACCACTTTACTTCAGGAGTCCACAAGTAGATCGGTGTGAACATCATATCAGGAACTCAGCTGATTTTTTTACGTCGTTTGGGGGGACTGCGGTTGAATGACTCAGATATTTTAGTGAGTTTTGATGTGGTCTCTCTCTTCACTCATGTTCCTCTGTCTGATTTGTTGCGGTTAATTGAGGCCAGATTTGGTGCTGAATTAACTAATCGCTTTCGGCATGTGTTGACATCCACTTACTTTTTATTTAATGACCAGTATTACGAGCAGTCAGATGGAGTTGCGATGGGTAGTCCATTATCTCCTGTGATCACAAATGTGTTTATGGAATACTTCAAAGAGCGTGCATTGGAGTCAGCACCTTTGAAACCCGCTTGTTTCTTTTGATACGTTGACGATACCTTCGTTGTTCGGCCTCATGGTAGGGAGAACTTGAATGTCTATCTAGAACATCTGAACTCGATCCACCCGAACATTCATTTTACGATGGAGGTGGAAGAGGATGGTTGCCTTCCCTTTCTTGACGTGTCGGTTAGGAGGAAGGATGATGGATCATTGGGACATGCAGTCTACAGGAAACGTACTCACACCGACCTGTACTTACAGGTTAATAGTTGTCACCATCCGGCTCAGCGTGAAGGGGTACTTCATACCTTGGTACACAGGGCACATGTTGTTTCTGACGTTGAGACTTTGCCAGCTGAGCTGTCCCATCTTGAAGTTATATTTCGTCAAAATGGTTATAGTGATAGGCAGATTGAATGTGCATTGCGCTATCGACCAACTGTACATCGGGTGATTGATGATAATTCTGAGCCAACACCTAAATCTACTGCCTTTTTGCCTTACGTAGGAAACACGTCCAACAAGATTGGTTGTATTTTACCGAAATACAATGTGAAATGTGTTTTCCGGTTGGTTGGTTGGTTTGGGGAAGGAGACGAGACAGCGTGGTCATCGGTCTCATCGGATTAGGGAAGGATGGGGAAGGAAGTCGGCCGTGCCCTTTCAGAGGAACCATCCCGGCATTTGCCTGGAGTGATTTAGGGAAATCACGGAAAACCTAAATCAGGATGGCCGGATGCGGGATTGAACCGTCATCCTTCCGAATGCGAGTCCAGTGTCTAACCACTGCGCCTGTGTTTTCCGACCTCCATCTAAAATTAGAGCACTTTTGAGTTCCGTTAAGGATGATCTTGGACTGCGTAAGCGGGTGTATATCATATTCCTTGCAGCTGCGGCCTGGCATATATTGGTAGAACTATCAGGACCGTGAAGGACCGATGTACTGAGCATAAACGGCACACACGATTACAGCAGTCAAGTAGATCTGCTATTGCCAAACATTGCTTGGATACTGGTCACCCCATGTTATTATATAACACTGAGATATTGGCATGAATGTCCAGCTATTGCTACAGTGTTATTAGGGAGGCAGTTGAGATTAAATTAGCAAGCAACCTCGTTAGCAGGGATGAAGGTTTCTGTTTAAATTCTGTTTGGAATCCGGCTCTCTCCCTTGTAAAAAAACGGAGGGACAGAGTCAATGCTACCTCACCTGCGAATTCATAGTCTCACTATGGATAGCTCTGACTTTGGTCATCTTTGGTGGCACTAGTGTTCAGTGTGTGTGTTATCTTTCCTGCTTCACTCAGAGAACTGAGGTTTTAAATTTGCATGTACACCGCCTGTCCATTGCAGTTTGCCTTGAAAATGGCGGGGTGTTCTCCAGCCTAAAAATCGGCAGTCGCTGAAAGTGTTACCTGGCTGAATTCCCAGAAGTGATTTGAAAGTTGTATACGCCAGGAGAAACTCGGGTCTCAGTAGTAGGTAGTGATGCAAGAAGACCTGTGCCATCTACTTAAAAAGAAATTAATAGACAATGGAAATATGTTTCACTCACCAGCACTGGAAATGTTGTGAAGACAGATACTGGATTCACAAAAGATCTTCATTTCTTCCAGACAAGTGCACCAACAGTTACAAAATTGCTTGTCAAAGACACACACTTGGAATATTACAGACATGACACAACATGACGTGAACACTGACTATTTACTTAATGGCCAACATGAAATTGTTACACAACCAAAACCTGGTGTTGTCTAGATCAGATTGTTGTTGACATGTTATGAATACCTGCATTCTTAGTGTTTGATGGACTTATACAAGGTGTTTAGAACTTGTCAAAATGATATGCAGAGACACTAGGTGCTGTGCTTGTGAGTAACTGTTTTCAGAGTGATCCCAAATGAATAAAGCCAATATGAATACTACATGTGAGTCTATTATAGATAAATTACATTAAGATTAAAGTTGTCATAGTTATGAAATAAAATTACAGCCTCACATAAAACTTGTGAGAATTCTAAATGAATTTTAAGTAAAATAATAATAATTTGTATTAATATTAATGGATAACTGCCTGAGACTCCATTTCATCAATGAGCTACCCGTTTTTCCATCTAGCACTGTGCTGTGGTGGTGAGGTGCGAGGATTTCAGTGTGTACCAGAACTACAGCCACGTACTCTGCCTGTCCAGAGACTTCTGGGACGTATTTCATTCCTGGTGCACAAGCGACATCAGCGCAGAACTACCACAATAGCTTTAACTAACAACTAATGTAAAACAACTGCTGTGCATACATCCAGTCAGTTGGGAGCAGGGGGTGTTAAGCAGTCGATGTGTGGCTGTAACGTGTCACTTGTTGTCACAAAATGGAATGGAGCAACAAAGTGAACATTTCTCAATCAAGGGTTCAGGCATTCATCAGAATGCTTTGAAGAAAAGAAAAGTGTGTGCAAAGTTGTCCCACGCACCTTGACTCCTGAACAGAAACAGTGATGCACGGATGCCTGCCATTACTTAATTGAAGTGTAAAACATGGGCAGTTCCTTTTTAGAAAAAAATAATTTCTGGTTATGAGACTTCCTGTTAGCTGTATGGGTGCAGAAGTGGTAGCCTGGTCCGAATGGTCGAAGATGGACATCAGAAGGAAGTGGTTTCGAAATGAAAGAATGAAATCAACTGAATTTTGGTTATATTCTGAAAGTACGAGTTACAGATGGGCTCCTGTGTGATGGGAGTAGAGGGTGACAGCCAATCTGGATGGTCAAGTAAAATAGAGGGAATAATAAGTGTGAGAAGAGGTGGTCCATGTTCAAGTTAGCTGGTGACCGTTTCTGAAGAACAGAGTCAGAGATGGGTGACATAAGCCAGCCACCATATAGCAAATTAGGGTGACATAAGCCATCCACTCTGTAGATGACTAAATATTAGGAGAGACAAGAGGCAGACAGCATAAAGTTGTCTGCACTGTAAAAAGGCTCAAACACAAGAGAGCACCTGAGCTGTGCCCTGCCCTCACAGCCAGTAACCACACACGAGTTGTTTCCCACCTATCCTGTTGATAACGTGGGTGGTATGTGTAGCTGGTTTTGTCAGCAAAAGATGAAAGGGTTGTATAATGCCAATGCCTCAGGCACTGTACAGGAGCAAGAAGTGGAGCTGGGAGAGTGTTTGGAAGACACAGCTGACACATTCAAATTAAATTTTTGTGTAAAAATCCTAAAGTATGCTCAGACTTGCTAGTAGTCTTGTACATCCCTGCCTCCTTTGCCATGGGGATCTGTGGTTCCTCACAATTTCATGGATAGGCTTGCCCAGGAAGGATACCTACAGCTCTAGAGGGTAAATTTTTATTGATACTTCAGATTTGTCAAAAGGGTTTGTTACAATAACACTCTTTTTGGTTGAGACAGTTCAAAAATGAAATAATTTTTACATGTTAACAGAATCTTCTGTCGGTTCTTGGTAGAACAGCATTATACACTCCTGGAAATGGAAAAAAGAACACATTGACACCGGTGTGTCAGACCCACCATACTTGCTCCGGACACTGCGAGAGGGCTGTACAAGCAATGATCACACGCACGGCACAGCGGACACACCAGGAACCGCGGTGTTGGCCGTCGAATGGCGCTAGCTGCGCAGCATTTGTGCACCGCCGCCGTCTGTGTCAGCCAGTTTGCCGTGGCATACGGAGCTCCATCGCAGTCTTTAACACTGGTAGCATGCCACGACAGCGTGGACGTGAACCGTATGTGCAGTTGACGAACTTTGAGCGAGGGCGTATAGTGGGCATGCGGGAGGCCGGGTGGACGTACCGCCGAATTGCTCAACACGTGGGGCGTGAGGTCTCCACAGTACATCGATGTTGTCGCCAGTGGTCGGCGGAAGGTGCACATGCCCGTCGACCTGGGACCGGACCGCAGCGACGCACGGATGCACGCCAAGACCGTAGGATCCTACGCAGTGCTGTAGGGGACCGCACCGCCACTTCCCAGCAAATTAGGGACACTGTTGCTCCTGGGGTATCGGCGAGGACCATTCGCAACCGTCTCCATGAAGCTGGGCTACGGTCCCGCACACCGTTAGGCCGTCTTCCGCTCACGCCCCAACATCGTGCAGCCCGCCTCCAGTGGTGTCGCGACAGGCGTGAATGGAGGGACGAATGGAGACGTGTCGTCCTCAGCGATGAGAGTCGCTTCTGCCTTGGTGCCAATGATGGTCGTATGCGTGTTTGGCGCCGTGCAGGTGAGCGCCACAATCAGGACTGCATACGACCGAGGCACACAGGGCCAACACGCGGCATCATGGTGTGGGGAGCGATCTCCTACACTGGCCGTACACCACTGGTGATCGTCGAGGGGACACTGAATAGTGCACGGTACATCCAAACCGTCATCGAACCCATCGTTCTACCATTCCTAGACCGGCAAGGGAACTTGCTGTTCCAACAGGACAATGCACGTCCGCATGTATCCCGTGCCACCCAACGTGCTCTAGAAGGTGTAAGTCAACTACCCTGGCCAGCAAGATCTCCGGATCTGTCCCCCATTGAGCATGTTTGGGACTGCATGAAGCGTCGTCTCACGCGGTCTGCACGTCCAGCACGAACGCTGGTCCAACTGAGGCGCCAGGTGGAAATGGCATGGCAAGCCGTTCCACAGGACTACACCCAGCATCTCTACGATCGTCTCCATGGGAGAATAGCAGCCTGCATTGCTGCGAAAGGTGGATATACACTGTACCTAGTGCCGACATTGTGCATGCTCTGTTGCCTGTGTCTATGTGCCTGTGGTTCTGTCAGTGTGATCATGTGATGTATCTGACCCCAGGAATGTGTCAATAAAGTTTCCCCTTCCTGGGACAATGAATTCACGGTGTTCTTATTTCAATTTCCAGGAGTGTAGTAAATGAAGAGCACCAGTTTGCTTTTGTTATACAAACAAAGGCAAACTGGTGCTCTTCATTTATTAATTTTTACATTTTATGTTTCACATAAAACTTCCTGAAAAAATTAATAGTAACACTTCAGTTATTAAACATTAAACTAGTGGGTGGCGAATATTTGACATCACTATTGGGACCTCTCGTAGGCAAGTGCAACATCATATTCGAAACTCTGAAGTTTTCATAGGTCACCTGAAAACTCTGACAGCAATTGTCGCATCTCTTAGTAAGTTTAGATGTTGTGTCCTTATTTACAAAGGTGCCCTTGCAGGAGTCTTTCAAACTCATTAGCAAC
Source organism: Schistocerca serialis cubense (assembly GCF_023864345.2). NCBI lineage: Eukaryota > Metazoa > Arthropoda > Insecta > Orthoptera > Acrididae > Schistocerca > Schistocerca serialis. Next base: position 482,509,302 of record NC_064642.1, on the reverse strand, counting down.
AAGTTTGAGGAGCACATAGTGGCATTATTTAAACACGTGCTTACTTCAACATACTTTTTATTTCATGACCAATATTTTGAACAAGTGGATGGTGTCAGAATGGAAAGCCCTCTGTCTCCTGTGGTGGCCAATTATTTTATGGAGGACTTTGAAGAAAAAGCTCTACAGTCAGCCACTCTCAAACCTTCTTGTTTTCTGCAGTATGTAGATGATACATTTGTGGTGTGACTACATGGACTTGATGCCTACGTTTCTTCAGATTTTAAATTCGCTCCATCCAAATATAAACTTCACAGTGGGAGTGGAAAAAGATGATACTTTAACTTTTCTTGATGTTTTGATACAAAGGAAAGCAGATGGAACCTTGGGACACAGTGTCTACTGCAAGCCAATGCATACAGATCTATATTTGCAGGCCACAAGCTACCATCATCCTGCACAATGCAGGAGTGCATTACGTATGTTAGTTCATGGAGTGCATGTGGTATGTATTCCAGAAAGCCTGCCAAATGACATCCAACATTTGAACACACTGTTCTGACAAAAAGATCTTTTTGAGAGACAGTTATGCAATGCATTTAGGCCCAGGGGCATTCAATCCATGGAGCAGAATGAAGATACGAAGACACCCACCACTTTGGTCTTTTTGCCATATTTTGGTGCCATGTCAAGAATCGTTGGAGTTCTCAGAATATGTGACATTAACTGTGTTTTTTGACCAACTGCAAATCTGAGGAACCTGTTGGGTTTGGTTAAGGATGATCTTGGCCTGAGGAAACGTGGAGTGTAAAAGATTCCTTGTCAGTGTGGGGTGGCATATATAGGCCAGACATGTCGCACAATACAAGAATGCTGCAATGAACATCAGCGTCTTTCATGCCTACGTCAACCAGAAAAGTCGGCAATTGCAGAACACTGTCTGAATACAGGACGTTGCATGATTTTTGAAAAGACAGAAGTTTTATCCCCAGCATCGTCTTTCTGGGATTGCGTCATTAAGGAAGCAATACATATCTGTACAGCTGATAATCTCATCAACAGGGATGTGGGATTTCAGCTTAGCATAGCCTGGAACCCTAAGTTAGCTGCTATTAAATCATGACAAGATGATCAAGATTTTTTTCGATTACAGACCCATCATAATATTGGTGTAGTATGGCTTTGTAGTGAGTGATGTCTGGCCACACTGTTGGTAAACATAGCATAAAGCGTACGTGCATGAGGGCCTCTCTGCGATTGTCAGCAGCGGGCATTTGAGTATAGCGCCATCTATCTGCAAATCCAGAATGAAATTTTCACTCTGCAGCGGAGTGTGCGCTGATATGAAACTTCCTGGCAGATTAAAACTGTGCGCCCGACCGAGACTCAAACTCGGGACCTTTGCCTTTCGCGGGCAAGTGCTCTACCATCTGAGCTACCGAAGCATGACTCATGCCCGCTCCTCACAGCGCACACTCCACTGCAGGGTGAAAATTTCATTCTGGAAACATCCCCCAGGCTGTGGCTAAGCCACGTCTCCGCAATATCGTTTCTTTCAGGAGTGCTAGTTCTGCAAGGATCGCAGGAGAGCTTCTGTAAAGTTTGGAAGGTAGGAGACGAGATACTGGCAGAAGTAAAGCTGTGAGGACCAGGTGTGAGTCGTGCTTCGGTAGCTCAGATGGTAGAGCACTTGCCCGCGAAAGGCAAAGGTCCCGAGTTCGAGTCTCGGTCGGGCACACAGTTTTAATCTGCCAGGAAGTTTCGCATCTGCAAATCATTGCATATGCAGGATTTTCACACCTGCACTTTCTTTGCACATGTGTTCTATACACAGGGTTGTTGAAGTCCAGATACTGTGAGTCACACCTAGCCACCAGCTAGGTTAACCACATGAAGATGTCGGACAGTTGCTGAGGAAGTATTTTGGAATTTGCACAACGTCATTTAATGGCAAACCTTTGAAGAATATTTACAGGATTAGGGGGGTCCCCCCCCCCCCCTCCTCCCCCGTTCTCCAGAGATTACTTTGATTGTGTTATCTTAGGTGTTCTGCAAATGTAGATTGGTTTGGCCCATACTTTCAGGCTCTTATATGTTCTTTGTATCCGACATGAAACATTTTGCCTGTTTGTCTTGTGTATCTGCCATCACAAGTATTACACTGTAATTAATATACAACTCCTTTCTGGTATATGACTATGAGAGCCAGCAGGTATGAGACAAACCACTCCACATTTGCAGAACACAATCACAACCCATCCCCTAGAGAAGATGACATGAAAATAATTAGAATCAACAATAAAAAAACACCTTCTAACTATACAAGAAAATTACCACTGCAAAAAATCAAAGCAGAAAAAAATACCTGCTTGAATGATGAAGTACATATGGCAAACAACTCACTGTTTATAGTAACAGATAAAATAATGGAGTAAAACTCCAACAGAGGATTATTATCACAATAATACCACCCAAAAACTTTCTACTCACTTGTCCCATGAAACCCTCCACAAAACATTTAAACCAAACCTCAAATCAGCTGAACATCAAAACTCAACCAGTCTCTGACAGCTATTACATTTGTGTTCAGCTATATGTAACTTGCCCTAAAATAAACACACACACACACACACACACACACACACACACACACACACACACAGACAGACAGACAGACAGACAGACAGACAGAGAGAGAGAGAGAGAGAGAGAGAGAGAGAGAGAGAGAATATGCAGCTATTCATTGATTTAGCCACAATTCTGTTCAGTGCCCTTTGTCCACCATTTTCTAGTGAGTAAATTCCATCTCTGAAGTGCAGTTCTGGAATGTCTGGTAACAGCCCTTGTTTAACTACCATAACTTCTTCATTGGACTCAAAATGTTTTTCAACTGCAAACAGCTTCAGGTGTGAGAGAGCATAAACCTGTTGAATGAGGTTGACGTAATATTGTTTTGCACATGCCATTGCCTTCCAATCTCTTGAGTATAGGTAGATTGTTGTTTTGCTATCTAGAGCTTATGTTTTTACAATCTGTCTCTCTGTATCTCCTCCATGTCCAAACAACATTGCTTAGGTTCACTCAGAGACACCTGGACACTTTTACAATCCAGAGCTTATGTATTTTTATGATCCAGAATCAACAAACCTACTGTCCATATTTAGCTTCCCACAGCTTCATCTTGTTCCCTCGGATCAAAAGATACCAATGAGGACACTGTTTCAGGTCAGTTCAGGTGATAAGTGACTTTTACATGCTGCTTCAATAGCCTTTGCATTCCAGGGGGTATATGAAGACAGGAAAGAGTGCTTGCAACAGTGTGTTGATGCAGAAGGTTTCTGTGTTGAAGAATATAACTCACTGTACATTTATCCTTATTTATTTTTTACTCATTTCAGTACTTACTTGACAAATATAGTGTGCACCACCATTCATCCTTTTTATATTTTAAAAAAAGTGTTAATTATGTCAGATTTACACTCTCTTAGCATAGTTATATATTGATGTATTTTTTAAAATTATTATTCCACATTTCATGTAAAATCTCTCTTTTTTTTTCCTTGCAGAGCAAGCTGGAGAACTTTGTCAACCTGCCAGATGTGTTTGTTTTACCACAGGTCAACATGCTTCTTAGCAGCAGCCATCGAACAGCTGTACAGAGACGAGCATATGAAGTAATAGCTGCTATTTATCGCCAATTATATGAAGCTGTTCATAATCCAGCTAATGAGTACCAAAATCCAGATGCTTTAATGTCCATTCCACCAGAGAAGATACTTGAAAAACTTCTGGGGTGAAAACACTACACAATTTTCATATTGTCTTTTGTAAACAGATTTGTATAAACATATTTTGTGTGCCACTGTATATAAATAAAGTGTTTATTGTAGCAACTGATTTGTTTTCTACTTGAGTTGAAGTGTGGGTCTTTTCCTCAAGTAGGTTTTGATCATTGTTGACAGCAGTGAAAAATTATAAATGAATCTAATGCCAAGGGTGATGCATGGTGCCCACTGTTGCCTCTTGCGCTGCGTATGGGATAGTTCCTCCATTACTGTGGCAGACAGAGTTAGAAGTGCAAGGGTGATTTGTACTTCATTTATCGACCAATTACTCCAAATATCAGTACAGTGAGAGGTCCTTTCCTATCCTGAAATCATGTTACAGCATCTGTCTCTAATGGTATCACAGTGCCTATGGCTTTCACTAGCTTCTTAGGGAACTCTGTCTGTATCATTCTTGAAACATCAGGTGGCAGCTCTCTTAAAAATGCAGCTGGTGCCTTCTGTGCTGCCTCTTGTAAGAAGACCCTGTTGGTATTATTGTTGTCCATAAACTGATATGTGCTGATGTTTAGCTTCCTAATTCTGTCTGCAAAGTTATCAGTGAACTTATTTTTGCAGCACATTGTTCAATTGCTCTATGTAATATGTAGAACTATTTTTCCTCCTGTAGCACTGCATCAAATGTCTGCACATTCCTTAATTTGTGATACACTTTATTGTCTCCCACTAAATGTAACTTGTCCGTGTATAATATTCGCTCTTCTGACCAATACCATAGCTCTTTGGCTGTTAACAGATTGATTATGTATGCCATCATGCCCCTTCCTGCATTACCTGAAAAAGGAGAGACCAGTATTGTTTTTGCTAGAGTCTTGGAGAGGTACGAACATACTATATAAGGATTTTTCCCTCCTATCTTCCTTTAGTCCATCCAATCGCTTGTGTAGCTCTGTAGGGTCTGCCTGCATTTGCATCTTCTGATTCAATAAGGTCTGAATCACCTGTATGGTGTTACCCTTCTTAACCTCCAATTCATATGCTGCAAAGCCTATGTTTAGGGAAAAGAGAAAATTTAACAAGGAAGTAACCAATTACCAATACAAGTCATGTTTCCTGCCACTGATCACATCTGAAACACTTACTACTTAGTGCCACTCTTGGTTAGCTCTGAGTACACTTAACCGGGCATAAACCTCCATCCTGTGGTGTAAGCTCTGGGCAGTTAAACAGTGTGTGCCCACCCTATCGTATGGAAAACAGTTAATCTTCACTCGCAACACTGAGATGATGCTGGAGAATTTTGCTCCACAATGTCCCTCAATGGTATTGGCACTTCTGACCCCAATGATACGTGCTAGGCACTGTTGCATATAGTGCAACCTGTGGGGTGGATCCTCAAGTGCTGTGATGAATATGGAGTTAGGAATGCAAGAACAGTTTGTACTTTGACTCCAACCATCAGTACAGTACTCACCACCATGGTGTGACCAGTCTCCAACAGGAACTGTGTGACATCCATACAGTGGAGTGCTGAGGCAGCGGTTGGCGTCTTCATATCCTTGCTGACCACATAGTGTATCTGCTCTGCTATGATAAGACAGGATTTGGTGTATGACACCTGCAGCCTGTGGTGGCTGGCAGAAATAGGCAGGTACCAAGAGTTGACCTCAGGACCCTCGGATGCTGCCTGGCATGTCAGACAATGGCAGCCACCAAGCGGCCTCGCCCAGTGGCTCCTTTTCGAAGGCCAGAACTGTCAATCTGGCTTGTAGCTCCAGCTTGTAGAGCTCTTGCTGAGGGCCAGTGTGGACTAGCAGTGCTTTCAACTGATGGCAGCATCAGTAGAATACAGGGTGCCGAAGTATAATTTTGCCACCTGAGCTGGTGGTATGTTGTCACAGGAGGCAGTTTCCCTTCATGTATTGAGCTGTGAAAACACAGTGCTGAGCTACACCACATAGCAATATGGGGTGCCCCCAATGGCAGAAAACAGCATTGTTGGTTTCGTGGTGACCTAGTGATACCTATATCCAGCATTAGTATAACAGCAAGCTCCAGAATTATGACAGTGGATGAGCTGCATGTAATTAGACTGGTTGCAAAGGCAAGGACAGTATAAAAAGGCAGGTGCAAGCTACCTATTTACAGCAGATGCTCATAGAATTAGTCGTAAGGAACATTTGTGTTGTGTGTTGGCAGATACCTTTGAAATTGCTAAACCTGTTTTGACGAAGAGAAATTTACCACAGATATTTATGAATATTTTAAAAGTGAGCACTGAGAAACCTGTTGAAGAAATTTTTCAATGGTTTGTTTGGAATAACCAATGGGTGTAATTTGGATATTCTGCCATGTAAATTACATAGTTATGTTTTGTTGTACGTCATTGAGAGTGATGCAGAGCCTCTGACCAATTGTAATGAAAATGCATTGTCATTTATTATTCATTTGTATTGGTGGTCAAAATGTCCCAAGAAGATTGATAATATGTTCCCTTGCCAGGTTAACAAGTGGAATCACATTTGGTTCATTGAAAAATATTTTGAGTCATATAAGCTATGTATACAGACTGTTGCACGATTGTGTAGGTGTGATTTGTTTTATTCTGGTTAGGCAAAAGCAGTTCTTGATTGATATCATGGGGTCTTTCAGTCTAAACAGGTAAGAAAACAGAAACTGTATTTCTATATGTTGATAAGAGTATCGGGAAGTCCACACTGAGAAAATGATTTCACAAAAGCAAACATGTTCATGTGAGGTCTGTTCAAAAAATTCTGGAACATTCGTAATTCTGCACCAATGGTGTGTTGGAGTGAAATCGGGTTGGTATCCTTGCACATGCCTGTGTTCAATGTGTAACAGTCAGAAGTTTCATTTTTGTATATCTGTTAGTTGCTGTTCAGTGCTGTATTGAGTAGAAGTCGTGTCACACAGTTTGCAAATTTTGAGATGGAAGAGGTGGAGGAGCAATGTGTCTGCATGAAACTTAAAGAAAACCTTTACAGATACATGCCAAATGATGCAGGAAGCCTACTGTGATGCGTGCTTGAGCTGCACTTGGTGTTATAAATGGTTGAAATGATTTGAAAATGGCCCAATGTAGATAAGATGACCCTAGTTCAGGACACTCTTCGACATGTACCAACAACACTCGTGTCAGGAACGTCAATGAAATTGTGCGTGCCAATCAAAGATTGACTGTCCAAGAGATTGCAGAAAAATATAACCTTTCAGTTGGATCATGTCATGAACTGCTGACATTGCATCTTGGAATGCATTGTGTTGCTGCCAAGTTCATCCCATGGCTCACGAGCCAAGACCAGAAAGACCTCCACTTCACAATCTGTGAAGAACTTTCGGCTCGCACAAATGAGAAAGAGATGTTGCTTAAGAGAATCATAACTGGTGACAGGATGTGGGTTTACAGCTATGATTTTGAGACCAAAGTTCAACCTTAACATTGGTTTGGGAAGGTTCTCCAAGACCAAATAAAACCTGGTATGGTCGGGTCAAATTTCAAAGCCATGCAGAAAGTTTTCTTTGACTTCGAAGGATTAGTTCACCATAAGTTTGTGCCACAGGGACAAACTGTTAATCAATCGTACTAGTGGGACATATTGAATGCCTGCAACAAAATGTGAGAAGGAAACGGCCTGAAATGTGGCGAAACAGTTCATGGCTCTTGCATCATGAACAGCACCTGCAGACTCATTGTTGTCGGTGCATGTCTGTTGCACAGAAAACATCACTGAGCTGCCTCACCCTCCAGACCTGGCCCATGTGGACTTTTTTTGTTTCCAAAGTTGAAAATCCTGTTGAAAGGACAAAGATTTGCAACAATAGACGAGGTAAAAGAAAATTCGTAGATGATGCTTCATGCGATCCAGCAAGAGGTATACCAAGACTGCTTCCATAAGTGGAAACGACATTGAGAGCTGTGTACCAGTTGTAGAGGAGAGAATTTCGAAGGAGACCATGCACAATAAATAAATACCAGAAGATTGGAAATGTGCCCTAATACATCCGTTACATAAAAAAGGGGATAAATCGGATGTGAACAACTATAGAGGAATCTCCTTACTTGCCGTCACATACAAGATATTATCAGCTTGTCTTCTTGAAAGAACACAAAAACTGCTAGAACCCAAAATCTCAGATTTCCAAGCTGGTTTCAGACCAAACAGATCATGTCCAGAACAAATTTTAAACTTGAAATTGATTACAAGGATGAGACAAATGCGAAGGAAGCCTACAGTATATGTCTTTGTCGACTTTAAAAAGGCATATGATTCAATTCACAGACCCACACTATTTAAAATTCTTGAAGAACAAGGACTGGATAAGAAGACACGGAACATCATAGAGCAGACATTAACAAATACAAAATGCAAAGTGAAATTCATGGGAAAACTTTCAAAATCATTTGAGATAAAAACTGGGGTTAGACAAGGTGATGGATTATCACCTCTGTTATTTAACTTAGTTCTGGATAGAGTCATGGCAGAATGGGAAAAATAACTCAAAAAAGAAAAGTACTGGAAACCATTATCACTGGGAACCAAAAAAGATGACCTACAAATCCCCTACTTAGCCTACGCAGACGATCTTGCAATAATGACAGATTCTAGTGAAATGGCAGTCAAACAGATAGAAACCTTAAAAGAGTGTGCAGGAAAAGTTGGCCTACAAATATCTTTTGAGAAAACGGTGTTTACAACAACAAATCTAGAAATTTCTAAGTTACAAACCAAATATGGAGAAATTAAGAGGGTACCATACTTTAAATATTTAGGAGAGATAATTTCTGAAAAATACTCACAGCAAGAAAGAATATTAAAAGCTCGTAGGGGTCTAGGGCTGGTCCAAAACATTTACAATAAAAAATGTCTGTCTATAAATACAAAAATTAAACATTATAAGTCGGTAATTAAACCAATAATGCTATATGCCAGCGAAACCTTGACACTTAAAAGGAAAACAGATATGGAAAACCTGAAGAAAGAGGAAAGGAAAATCATTAGGAAAATTCTGGGACCAAGATGGACCAAAGAGGGGTATAGATTACAGAAAAATTCTAAAATTGAAGAATATTCTAACATAGAGATAGACATGAGGAAGAGGTGTCTAAAATTCTATGGCCACATAATGAGACTTCCCAATCACAGACTTACAAAAAAAATAGTAAGATACGTAACATCCCTTGTTAATGGAGGAGAATGGATCAAAAATGTAAAGAATGATCTGAAATTAGCCAACATTACTACTGAAGACATGAACAAAAGAAACAATTTCAAACTTAAAGTTGACAAATGGGAGGTCAAACCAGAGACAAAAGCGCCGAGAACTGGAACAAAATGGAGCGAAGAAAGAAAAGCTGAATTCTCGCAAAGAATGAAGACCCGGTGGGCAAACAAGAAGAATAAGAAGCCCCAGAAGTGAACCATCTTTACTTAGCGTCTTCCATGTTGGGAGCTTTACGACTAATAATAATAATAATAATAATAAATAAAAGGTAAGAGTAGAAAAATTTTGCGGACTAAGTTCTGGAATTTTGTGAACAGACCTCATATGTCGTATCTTAGTGAGTTCGGTTTTGATGGTTATAATAATAGATTATATAATGTTATACTATTTGAAGAATTTGATTGGAACTAATGGAAACTATTTTTGTATGTCTTGTACAACTGAGACAATGTTAAATCAATCCAGTACTGGTTATCTTCATATCCAATGAGATGATGAACTGTTAAATGGTTTAAATATTGTTGACTCTAATTGTACCTCCCAGGAGACTCACAACTCTTTCGTGAGTAATTGCTTGGCTATCATGGGGCCCCAGCCTTTGCAGCATTACTTCCTTTCTGTACTGCAAGTTTACTTACACGAGTCCTTTCCCTCTCTGGCTCTCCATCAGATGGTTTTTGTGGTGCAGACCCAGCTATAACCTGGTTTACGATTTGGGATTCGGGCTTCCAATTCTGGCATTTTCTACAACTTTGTGCACGGGGCTCAGAGCAATGGATTACTGGCCACATTGCCTTTGCTGAGGCTGGCTGCCCCCCATGGGGAGAGCCCCCATTCGGAGTGGTTGGCAGCATGGTGCATGAGCCGCAAATGAGGTGGATGAAGTTATCTCCCATTGGTGGCCATACAGTCCCAGCAGTCTCGATGGAATGAAAGTCCTCGTTTAATGCAGGGAGGTATGACCCTAAAATGGTCTCATCCCTGGCTATGCCATGGGAGCAATGTAGAGATAAGTGGCAAGCAGAGCAATATTCCCCACAATACTTGGTTTGCACAGGGACTGATTCTTTGTGGAGAAGATAGGAAACAAGTTTGGGGAAGTGCCAGCCATCTCTAAAATGAAAAGTGGGTCACTTTTGATCAATACAGCATCCCCTGCCCAGTTACGGGTGCTGCTCACTTGTAACAAGGTGAGTGTCATACTCAGATTCTCTCTCCAAAATAATCTAAATATGGTTCAGGGCATCATTTTCCATCAAGATCTGCGCTTGCAAATCTGATAATGACTCAACTTGGAGCGGCAGGACATATACTTTATCAGTCATAACGAGTGGGGTAGTGCAGTGGGTAGCACATTGGACTCACATTGAAGACGACGACAGTTTAAACCCCCATCCAGATTTAAGTTTCCCATGATTTCCCTAAATTCCTGAAGGTAAAGACTGGGATGGTTACTTCAAAAGGGCACAGGTGATTTCCTTCTCCATCCATCCCTAATCTGAGCTTGTGCTCCATCTCCAATGACCTAGTTGTTGACAGGCCGTTAAACACGAATCTCCTCTACTTTGTCCACTGTGTCCATAGTGGGCTAAAGGACGATAATGTTGCTACCAGTGCCTTCATCTTAGCCCTTGAGAGCGACTCATTGCCTGAAAAGATAAAGGTAGTGGTATACCGATGCGATGTGAAATCGTATGTAATACCTCCCTCCACCCATGTAGAGGCTGTGGATGCCTGCTGCATGCAAACACTCCTTGTAACCACCCCTCACCCCTTTCTGTGTCAACTGTAGAAAGCACCATTTTACCCACTCTCCAGATTGCACTGTTTTCCGGAGAGAGAAGAAAATAGAAGAATGTAAGACTCTGGAAAAGTTAACTTATTTACTTTCCTAGAGGCCAAGAAGTAGTACGAGCAGTTGCATGCAGCATGTATAAAAGTGTCATATACTGTGTTCGTTACCCAAATGTAAATGTCTTGTGACTAGGACCTCCCGTTGCGTAGACTGTTTGCCATGTGCAAGTCTTTCAATTTGATGCCCTTCGGCAACTTGCGCATCGATGGGGATGAAATGATGATGATTAGGACAACACAAAACCCAGTCCGTGAGTGGGGAAAATCTCTGACCCAGCCGGGAATCCAACTCAGGCCCCTAGGATTGACATTCTGTCGCACTGACCACTCAGCTACTGAAGGGGGACATTACCCAAATCCAACATTGGTGACCCCGATGTGATCCAATGTAGGATTTGGGTAACAAATATGATGTTCATGATGTATAACGACTGTCAACTTTACCTATTCACGTACACAATATTTACTTATACGCATTATACAGAGACATAAAACTTAAACACTTGGTGTCTCAGAACACACTGCCCAAGGTCCAGAGATACTGTTTTTGGATTGATATTCTCGGGGACAGAAGTCCCATACAGCTTGTGTCCCCACACACTTCCTACAGTGGCCACTCAACCATGCCTGTTTCCCCTTCATGGTTCGGGCTCTCCTCGTGCTGCTTCCCCCATACACACTCTTGGATCATTGGCTTTCCACCTTCCAGGGCATTGGTTCCCATCTCCCAGCTGATGATTACCTTCCCCCAGCCTGTCACCGGGAAGAAGTCCCTCGGGACATTTCCTTCCAAAGTTTCTGCCATCTGGAACCAGACACCAGCCAGTGGCTGAAGAAGCCACAAGCTGCTGTAACCCTTTGCGAGGTGGAACAATGATCACTGGTCATGGTAAAGACCTTAAAAACTTACTGGCACAACTTGACCTTTGCCTCTTGAATAATGGTGCCCCCATACACTTCAGAGTGACACTTGGAACTTTTTCTGCCATTGACCTTTCCATTTGCAGCCCTTGTCTCCTCTCATCCATCCACCGGAGAATCCATGATAACCTGTGTGCCAGGGACCATATCCCGATCTTCCTGCCCCACCCCCCACCCCACCCCCACCCCCCAATCACTCCAGATGAGCCCATGCATATTCCTGGCAATGCGGACATAAATTCTGATGTATTAGATATTTTTGTCGCGAAAAACTTGGATCTCGATGCAGTGGCCACAGTGCACTACAAGCTGGAATCTGATCACAGTCCTGTCGTGTTGGATCTCGCCAGTGTCGAAGATGATACCAGGAGGATGGCAAACACACAAATAATCAGAAACTGGGACTGATACACATAACTGGTGGGAGAGCACATGGAGGAAAATCCCCCACTCCAGACAGGAGGATACATGGACGAAGTCGTTGAGAAATTCACTGGCATCCTCCACGCCTGTGCTTGTGCAACTAGCATCAGGATAACCAATGATCCTGTCGCCAGGGACCTGCCCCCTGACATGTGGGACCTCATAGTCGCCAAATGCAGGAGGCGTAGGCTGTGGCAATGCTACCGTGACCCAGCTTGACCACCGCCGCTGCAGAGTCTAGAGGATCAGGTGAGACAATGGCTACAGGAGCACATGAGCAGCTGCTGGGAGGAGAAACTAAGATCCACCGAAGCAGACATACCCACGCACAAAATATGGAAAGTAACACGGCAGCAGAAAGATCCCACCAGAGAAAACAAGCCACTCTACGGTGAGAACGGTCTTGCTTAGGACCAACAAGAAAAGGCGGAAATAATGGCAAAATTATTGGAGTCACAATTCCGAACTCACATCATCCACGATGATGTCACCGGTAGGCAGGAGAGACTAGTTACTGAACGAGTGACTCGGATAAAAAATACGTGCCCAATGACAGAATTCGTGCCCGTTAATGAGCTGACAATATGTGCACTCATTAAGCAGCAGGGTAACCGCAATGAAATATACCACCTATCAAGCATTTATAACACCTGTTTGAAACTCGCACACTTCCCCTCAGTGTGGGAAACTGCAAAGGTCATCACCCTACCCAAACCCAATAAAAACCTGCTCCTTCCTGAAAGCCACAGGCCCATTTCTCTCCTAAATGGCCTGAGTAAAATCCTGGAAATAATAATCCTTTCACCGTTCTGTCAGTGCCTGACAGAAAACAACATCCTTATGCCCGAACCGTTTGGTTACCGTGCTGAGCACTCCACTATTCAACAATCCCTTTGCTTGTTAGAACACATTTGTCTGGCCAGGACAAGGAGAGAAGCAACAGGAGCAATGTCCTAGACATAGACAAAGCATTTGACCGCATGTGGCACGATGGCCTAATCTACAAACTAGACCTGATAGGGTGCCCAGTTCATATAACCTGGATCATTGACTCCTTCCTTACAGGATGTCAGTTCTTCATAAGGAATGGAGTCAAGTCCAACCAGACATGACAGATTGCAGCAGGAGTCCCGTAGGGCTTGGATTTAGGTCCTGTCCTCTATACCATGTATACGAATGACATCCCTAGGCAGACTGGCAGAGAGATTGCCCACTATGCGGATGACACCGCCATATACAGAAGCAGTCGCAGCCGCCTCCTCACACACCGCCACCTCCAGCAACATCTCGATAAAATAACCCAGTGGTCCAACCATTGGAAAATAAAAATCAACCCTAAAAAGTGCCAAGTGATCTATTTCACCCCTAAAGTCAAACTCCCAGATCATCAACTCACAATTGATGACCGAGAGCTAACATGGAGAAATTCAGTAATTTACCTGGGGGTCGAAATAGTTCACCGACTAACATGAAACAAGCACCTCACTATCGCAGCAGACGAGGGTTGCGCCCTCTTCTGTAGGCTGTATCCACTCTTGAAAGGTGATAGTATAACCACCCAGTGCAAACTCCTTCCCTAGCGCCAGCTCATACTTCGTCATCCTGTATTGCCCGGAGATATGGTCTATGGTGTCAGACACAGCACCATCCTGACTGCAACGTCTCCAGAACAAAGTTTTCTGTGTCATCTCTGGTGCTGGCAGATACATCCCCAACACAAAGATAAGAGACTTCCTAGGCCAGCCCACCACTTACACACTTATTCAAGAAAAATCTACAAAATTTTATGAAACACAAACTTCGTCCCACTTTCTCATACAAAATTTAGGAAGTGAACCACCAGAAGCTTCTCACAAACACCCAAAATTAACCCTTACACGCCTCTTTAGAGACCAGTAACACATATATAAAACACCAAACACAAGCTTACATGCAGAAAACACGCACACAACCCCAATCCCTCAGCTTCACAAAAACCCCTGGCACATTCCGAAGTCAGACGGACACAGCCCAGTGGAACTTAATGTACAACCAGAACACCCGTGGTCGCATTGTCCCTCCCTCAGCATCATTTCCCCTGGGTGCCTGCCCAAATGGACTCTCAACAGTGTTGACTGGGATACTTTCACCTCTGCTGTCGCCCTTGGTTCCCCGCTGCATGAAGATATCGGTGAGGCAGTCCAGAATACAACAGCAGCCATTCTTTTGGTAGCTGGTTTAGTGATCCCCAGTTGGGACCACCCCAACAGAAGACAGTACCTTGGTGGTCATCAGCAATCACATAGGGCATTAGAGGTCATAGACGGGCTCTTGAACACCATAAGTGACATCTGTCGATGTAGTGTGTAACACCTATATCGATTAGAAGTAGGTTTATACTATATAACTGTGTATCTGTGATTATGAAGTGTTTGTTCTTTGTTACTTAAGGTCATTGATGTGTAACAGGAAATTTAAAGTTTGTATGTATGTATGATGATGATGATGATGATGATGATGATGATGATGATCATCATCATCATCAAGTCCCATACTCCGTGACAGAGCGTAGGGGAACGATGCGGGAGACCCACACTGCCATACTAGGCAAGGTTCTAGTGGAGGTGGTTTGCCATTGCCTTCCTCCAACCGTAATGGGGATGAATGATGATGATGAAGACGACACAACACCCAGTCATCTTGAGGCAGGAAAAATCTAAAAAACTAAATAATGTTTAAAATAATGAAATTTTATAATATATGTATGTTTATAAAGAAAACATTCTATATTGGAAGCTGGTTCATGCTTAGGGAACTTGTATTGTATAACATAAAAGATGTAGGAAACTCCCTCTGTGACGGAAGTGGCTTGGAGCGATGTAAAATGTGGTTTTGGCAGTCAAACTGGGCTGCTCCTTGGTGGGAATGGTATGCAGTCGGTGGCTAGCCATTGCACGGTACACATCGAGGGTGCCAAGGGAGACATTTGGAAGCCATTTTGCAAGGAATTTTGGCTCAGATGTGGATTTGGCTGTTGCACGGTACTCTTAGCAATAAGGAATGGCTCTAACCTGTTAAAAATCCATCGCCAAGAAGAAATTGTAAAGAGCATTTGAACATCAAGAGCCGTGAGTACAGTTAGCTGCCACGTCGCTTGCCACCACTACTTCGCCACTGCTTCACCAACTTCAAGCATACAGAAATGTATTAGAGCATGGACCAGTTAAGTTGTGTGAGTGTTTGCAATAATAATCCAACTGCTATAAACCTGTGTTTAGAGCCATAACTTTTATTCTAATCATGAACCTATGCAGGATCCCCTCCTAAGTGTTCAGAAAACTAAGTATCCGGTTTCAAACAAGCTAGTGATTTATTTCTATGTATTACATGAGCGAAAATTCAGCATCAGACTGTGTAAATGTTACTGTCTAAAATACCTGCTTCACAGGCGATGAAAAAGGCACACAAGTTAAACTTATTTGAAACATAATTTAGCCTTAACTACTATCAAGAACAATTTTTTTGAAGTTCAACTAGCTCAGTGTTGAATAATTTGCTTTGATAATTAAAAACAAACTATTCCAAGTGAGGCTAGGAATCAAATTTAATGAATTGAATTTTCTACAGAAATAATTATAGAGTTTGACTTGTGATACAGTATCAGTTTATGGGTCCCCACCATATTCTTCTCATATTAGAATAATAATTGGAATATTATTGCTACTAAAGAAATCTGATACATTTCCATAAATGGGAGTATAAATAGTGTAACTGTAGTACTATTTTATTTTATTTGTGGTATTCATATGTCATTTAAGTCAGTAACCCCCCCCCCCCCCCCCCATGAACCATGGACCTTGCCGTTGGTGGGGAGGCTTGCGTGCCTCAATGATACAGATGGCTGTACCGTAGGTGCAACCACAGTGGAGGGGTATCTGCTGAGAGGCCAGACAAATGTGTGGTTCCTTAAGAGGGGCATCAGCCTTTTCAGTAGTTGCGGGGCAACGGACTGGACGATTGACTGATCTGGTCATGTAACACTAACCAAAACGGCCTTGCTGTGCTGGTACTGTGAATGGCTGAAAGCAAGGGGAAACTACAGCTGTAACTTTGCACGAGGCCATGCAGCTTTACTGTATGGTTAAATGATGATGGCGTCCTCTTGGGTAAGATATTCCGGAGATAAAATAGTCCCCCATTTGGATCTCTGGGCAGGGACTACTCAAGAGGACGTCATTATCAGGAGAAAGAAAACTAGCGTTCTACTGATTGGAGCGTGGAATGTCAGATCCCTTAATCGGGCAAGTAGGTTAGAAAATTTAAAAAGGGAAGTGGATAGGTTAAAAGTTAGATGTAGTGGGAATTAGTGAAGTTCGGTGGCAGGAGGAACAAGACTTATGGTCAGGTGAATACAGGGTTATAAATACAAAAACAAACAGGGGTAATGCAGGAGTAGGTTTAATAATGAATAAAAAAATAGGAGTGCGGGTAAGCTACTACAAACATCATAGTGAACGCATTATTGTGGCCAAGATAGACACGAAGCCCACGCCTACTACAGTAGTACAAGTTTATATGCCAACTAGCTCTGCAGATGATGAAGAAATTGATGAAATGAATGATCAGATAAAAGAAATTATTCAGGTAGTGAAGGGAGACGAAAATTTAAGTCATGGGTGACTGGATTTCGAGAGTAGGAGAAGGGAGAGAAGGAAACATAGTAGGGGAATATGGATTGGGGGTAAGAAATGAAAGAGGAAGCCATCTGGTAGAATTTTGCACAGAGCATAACTTAATCATAGTTAACACTTGGTTCAAGAATCATGAAAGAAGGTTGTATACATGGAAGAACCCTGGAGATACTGACAGATTTCAGATACATTATATAATGGTAAGACAGAGATTTAGGAACCAGGTTTTAAATTGTAAGACATTTCCAGCGGCAAATGTGGACCACAATCTATTGGTTATAAACTGTAGATTAAAACTGAAGGAACTGCAAAAAGGTGGGAATTTATGGAGATGGGACCTGAATAAACTGAAAGAACCAGAGGTTGTACAGAGTTTCAGGGAGAGCATAAGGGAACAATTGACAGGAATGGGGGAAAGAAATACAGTAGAAGAAGAATGGGTAGCTCTGAGGGATGAAGTAGTGAAGGCAGCAGAGGATCAAGTAGGTAAAAAGACGAGGGCTAGTAGAAATCCTTGGGTAATTGATGAAAGGAGAAAATACAAAAATGCAGTAAGTGAAGAAGGCAAAAAGGAATACAAACGTCTCAAAAGTGAGATCAACAGGAAGTGCAAAATGGATAAGCAGGGATGGCTAGAGGACAAATGTAAGGATGTGGAGGCTTATCTCACAAGGGTAAGATAGATATTGCCTACAGGAAAATTACAGAGACCTTTGGAGAAAAGAGAACCACTTGCATGAATATCAAGAGCTCAGATGGAAACCCAGTTCTAAGCAAAGAAGAGAAAGCAGAAAGGTGGAAGGAGTATATAGAGGGTCTATACAGGGGCGATGTACTTGAGGACAATATTGTGGAAATGGAAGAGGAGATAGATTAAGACGAAATGGGAGATACGATACTGCGGGAAGAGTTTGACAGAGCACTGAAAGACCTGAGTCGAAACAAGGCCCCAGGAGTAGACAACATTCCATCGGAACTACTGATGGCCTTGGGAGAGCCAGTCCTGACAAAACTGTACCATCTGGTGAGCAAGATATATGAGACAGGCGAAATACCCTCAGACTTCAAGAAGAATATAATAATCCCAATCCCAAAGAAAGCAGGTGTTGACAGATGTGAAAATTACTGAACTATCAGATTAATAAGCCACAGCTGCAAAATACTAACACGAATTCTTTACAGACGAATGGAAAACTGGTAGAAGCAGACCTCAGGGAAGATCAGTTTGGATTCCATAGAAATGTTGGAACATGTGAGGCAATACTGACCCTACGACTTACCTTAGAAAATAGATCAAGGAAAGGCAAACCTATGTTTCTAGCATTTGTAGACTTAGAGAAAGCTTTTGACAATGTTGACGTGAATACTCTCTTTCAAATTCTAAAGGTGGCAGGGGTAAAATACAGGGAGCGAAAGGCTATTTACAGTTTGTATAGAAACCAGATGGCAGTTATAAGAATCGAGGGACATGAAAGGGAAGCAGTGGTTGGGAAGGGAGTAAGACAGGGTTGTAGCCTCTCCCCGATGTTATTCAATCTGTATATTGAGCAAGCAGTAAAGGAAACAAAAGAAAAATTTGGAGTAGGTATTAAAATCCATGGAGAAGAAATAAAAACTTTGAGGTTCGCCGATGACATTGTAATTCTGTCAGAGAGAGCAAAGGACTTGGAAGAGCAGTTGAACGGAATGGACAGTGTCTTGAAAGGAGGATATAAGATGAACATCAACAAAGGCAAAACAAGGATAATGGAATGTACTCGAGTTAACTCGGGTGATGCTGAGGGAATTAGATTAGGAAATGAGACACTTAAAGTAGCAAATGAGTTTTGGTATTTGGGGAGCAAAATAACTGATGATGGTAGAAGTAGAGAATGTAGACTGGTAATGGCAAGGAAAGCATTTCTGAAGAAGAGAAATTTGTTAACATCGAGTATTGATTTAAGTGTCAGGAAGTCACTTCTGAAAGTATTTGTATGGAGTGTAGCTATGTATGGAAGTGAAACATGGACGATAAATAGTTTTGACAAGAAGAGAATAGAAGCTTTCAAAATGTGATGCTACAGAAGAATGCTGAAGATTATATGGGTAGATCACATAACTAATGAGGAGGTATTGAATAAAATTGGGGAGAAGAGGAGTTTGTGGCACAACTTGACAAGAAGAAGGGACCGGTTGGTAGGACATGTTTTGAGGCATCAAGGGAACCCAAATTTAGCATTGGAGGGCAGCGTGGAGGGTAAAAATTGTAGAGGGAGACCAAGAGGTGAATACACTAAGCAGATTCAGAAGCATGTAGGTTGCAGTAAGTACTGGGAGATGAAGAAGCTTGCACAGGATAGAGTAGCATGGAGAGCTGCATCAAACCAGTCTCAGGACTGAAGACCACAACAAGAAGTCAGAAACCTTTCCATGTCTAACTTTAGTTCGGTGCTTCCTGCAGTAACATCGCAATACTGAGTCACGTAATGATCATGATGTAACTGTTGTTATTATGTGTTGGGTACAATTTTGCTTTCTATGATTACTGCTTTGTGTATTAATGGTAACTACTGCTACCCACAGCTTAGATCACCCTGTATTCGTGTGTATCCAATGTGCTATTCAAAGGGAGTTTTAATGAAAGTCACTACAAACAACTAATATTCAGTTTTCTTGAACATAATATTTCAAATTAATGTGCCTAATTGGGCTGGTGACCATTCGATTTTTCATTCATGTATGAACTTTACTACTTTCATCATCCCCAAAGTAAAAGCCTGTTTAGTTTTTCTATTAATTACAGTCTATTCAAAATTACGGTCCAATACCTTCATCCATTAGACAGATGCTCAGTCGAAATTAAAAATCCTCCCAGAGGGAAACACTAGTTTGTGTCACGACAGGTGAGTGTTATAAGCGGTTCATTGCATTTAAGCATATCCTTGCCAAAGTCTGCCACGTAGTAAAACTACAGAAGTGAGAGTTCGGGAAACAGTATGTGTCAACTGTGAACTATATACATCTCCGTTGCTGTTTTGGGCAAAGATGAGACGTCTCTATGAATACCAGACATGTTCAGGTATACTTGGTATTACCTTGAATGGCACTGTGTATACTGACCCAGATGCCTTAGCCAAACATTTTGCTCTGCATTATGCTTGAGTCTGTATGTCCCAGAGTTATCAACCTGGTTTTTGTTTCCTAAAACAGTGGATGGAGTGAAAGCAGTTATCTTTTATTACGTCCCATGTGGAGCCATGTAATGCTCCATTCAGCTAGTGGGAATTCGGTATCTGCCCTGATACAACCCCAGATCCAGACTGCATCCACAACCAAGTGTTCAAGCACCTATCAGTGGACTGTCACCATCACATCCTTACCTTCTGTAACCACATCTGGAGCAAGGGCGAGTACCCATCACTGTGGTGAGAAAGCATAATCATCACAGTACTGAAACCAGGTAAGCATCCTCAAGAGATGGACAGTTATCACCCAAATTAGTGTCACCAATATTCTCTGTATGTTACTTGAACACATGGTGAGCCGGCAGCTGTGCTGAGTCCTTGAGTCTTGGAGTCTTCTGGCTCCGTCCCAGGGTGGGTTCTGCCAAGGCCATTCCACTAGTGACAATCTTGTTCAGCTGGAGTCTGCTACCTGAACGGCTTTTGCCCAACATCAACACTTTATAGCTCTCTTCTTCGATCTGCAAAAGGCTTTTGTCATCACTTGGCAACACCATGTCCTCACTATCTTACATGAGTGGAGTCTCCGGGGTCTTCTCCCAACTTTTATCAAGAACATTTTGTCTCATTGTATTTTCTGGGTTCAAGTTGGCACCTTTCGCAGTTCCCCCCATATCCAAGAGAATGGAGTCGAGCAGGGCTTTGTGCTGAGTGTCCGTCTCTTTCCAGCAGCCATCAGTGTTCTAGCAGCAGCTGTGGATTCCTCAGAATCGCCCCCTTACCCTGATGACTTTGCTTCTACTGTTGCTCCTGTAGTGTGGGTGTCACTGAATATCAACTGCAAAGCACCATACGAAAAGTGCAGGGATGATCCCTCCCCCATGGGTTTCAGTTTTCAGCCACCAAGACTCACTTCATGTACTACTCCCGACACCGTACCGCTCACCCACAACCAGAACTTTACCTCTACAACCCACTACTCAATGAGGTGGAGACTTATCACTTTCTACTACTGGCCTTTGATGCATGGTTGATGTGGATTCAGTATTTTCACAAGCTTAAGCAAAAGTGCTGGCTGCACATTATTACGCTTCACCGCCCGAGTAACACCAGCTGGAGTGCCAATCACACTGCCCATCTGCAGCTTTACAAAGCTCTGATACAATCCTGTCTTGATTATGAGAGTCTGGCATACGGTTCCTCATTGCCCACGAGTGTTGCAGATACTGGATCTGTTATACCACTGTGGGGTTCAACCGGTGACAGGAGCCCTGTGAACTAGCCCTGTGAACAGTTATTCAGGGAGGGTGGAGTCCCTCCATTGTGAAACACGTGCCAGCAACAGCTTGTCAATTACGCTACACATTTTCACAGCTCCCCTAAGTATCCAAACTATCATTTCTTCTTTCCAAACATGGTATCCATCTCCCACAACGATGGCCCAGTTCAGGGATTAGGATCGCAATCCCTGTATGGTCCTTCCTCTATGAACGCCTTTTGTTTCCCCAGCCACCTCTCCTCCGGACCCAATCACGTACACCTCCATGGTGCATCCCTTCGCTACAGCTTCATCTTGACCTGTTACAAGCTCGAGAGACTCGGTTCATCCCAAGGCCCTCAGCCACCAATTGTTCTCCATCCTTGGCATATCCTGGGGTTCAGAAGTAGTCTATAATGAAGGCGTGGTGGTTGCTGTTCACAAAAGTTTTTCTTAGTCTCGGGGGGGCTTACTGAATTGCACTCTTTGCCTCACAGCCATAGTGTTTTCACTGCAGAGTTGGTAACCGTCTCTCATGCACTGGCGCATATCCTTTCTTGCACCAATGAGTTCTTCCTCATCTACAGTGACTCCTTGAGTAGTTTGCAAGCTCTTGGCCAGTGTTACCCTCACCATCGCTTTGTCTTGTCTATCTAGGATTCTCTGTATGCCTTTGAATAATGTGGACACTCTGTGACCTTTGCCTGGACCACCCTGTGATTCCAGGGAATGAACTTGCTGATAGCCTTGACAAACTGGTTAACAATAAGTTGACTCTTGAGATCGGTATACTGGAAACACACCTCCAGTCAGTATTACACCATCAAGTTTTAGGAAATAGCCCAATCTGACTTCAACGAACTAACAACAGGTGACAAAGTAGACTATGAATGTACAGGCCTGTCGCGAGGACTCTACCGTCATTCGCCAGCTCCATATTGACCATACTTGGCTGACTCGTGGTCACCTCCTCCATCATGAAGACTCAACCCACTGTTATTGTGGTTCCCGTTTGACAGTGGCCCACATTTTGCTAAACTGTCCCTACCTAGCCATCCTGCAGTGCACTCTTAATCTCCCTGATGTGTTATTCCTGGTGTTAGGAGACAATACCTCAATGGCTGACTTAAACATTTTATTTGTGAATGGGTTTTTTACCACTCTCTGTAAGGGAGGGCCACTTAACCTTATTGGCCCATCGAGGGGTTGGCAGAACACCCTGTTGCCTCTTCTGCCCGGGACAGGCTGCAGCTTTCTGGGCTTTGTGTTCCATCCCAGCCCTCACCCTATCTGATCTTTTACTCTTCCTCCCCCCCTCATGCATGGTCTGTTTGACTCGTTCATATTTTGTCCATCTGTGCTTCTCTTGCCCTGTCCGTGTTGCTAGTCTTTCCTAGGCAATTTCTGAGCGAGGTACCTTGGGGATTTCTTCCTCTGGGTTTTGTGCAGTGGGCTATCTATGATGTATGGGCTAATAGACCTGTCGGTTCAAGAAAAATGGGACTGATGACATAGGACTTTGGTCCCTTTAATCATCCAGCCAACCAACAGATCTAATTGTCATATCGAACATTGTTGTACTTCCAAGGTGGAGGATATGGATATGGAAGGGGCTGACAGTTCAATGTCCATTATTTATGTCTCCTCTATGATGAATAATGATGATGCAGGTGCATGATCATCATGCAAGATGTTGCTGGTTTACTTGACGCAAGCAAAGTGCAACATTTATTCTCTGTTTTTGTGCCATGATGAAATGGAGTACTTTATATACTAATATATACATTATGTTAAGGTATGGACATGATAACCAATTTGATACAAATGCCTTGAATTGTCACATTATTAATTGGATGACAAGATGATCCTCAGAAATGTGTATAGTTATTAATGGCAAAGAAAAGATGTATCGTAGTTATTTTCATATAAAGAGTGACTAACAATAAAGAAGCTAACATAATTTTTTTAAGGACAAAGTCCAATTATAAAACTAAAAATAGCCTGAGACTGTGACAGAGCAAATGGAATACAAATTCAGGTAGGATGACAATCCAAATCTTATTCTTTTTATTGTGCCTTCGGCCTGTATCATCACATGGCCAGCATTGTCATTAATTCATTTGGCATGAGGGGTGCCTGGATTCCTTTCCTGCCACCACCCTGTTAGCTCCCAGGACAGAATATGTGTAACCCAACTGTCTGTGTGTAAAGTTATTCATGTAGGAGTGAGTGAAAGTTTTTGAAAATGTTTGTAAATCATGTAACTGAGGTTGAACTGGCGTACCATCCTGGTATTTACCTAGTTGATTGTGGAAAATGATGATGACTAGAATGAAATTTTGTTAAAGTATCATTGCAAAAAAATCATGAATTGGCAGTGAATAGTTAGTGTATACAAAGTGAAGCTGAAAGAATGGGCTTCAAGTTCTCAATTTGTTATTAACGAGTATCTTAAAACTTCAAGAGGAAAAAGATTGAGAAATTATCAAAGCAAATCGCAGCAAATTTTTCCATAAGGTAGTTAAACAACTCAGAAACTTGGATGAAAGTGCCATACAAAAACAGCAGGCATCTCCTGAAAACCACTTAAGTGTAGTATACAAAAATTTAATAAATGATAGTAGTTTTCAAGAACTTTCTAATATGGACTGCGCAAAAGCAGTGAACAGTGTGTAACCACTTGGGATGATCGATGCCAACACAAAAAAGGTGAGACAGGAAAGATTTTACACACATAAAAATAATCAACATAACATAAATGGGAACCATAGTCATTTACCAACTATCAACATTTTTTCTGATGTATCGTCACCTTTCACTGACAAAAAGAACAAAGCAGAAAATTTAAATCAAGATTCCACAAGCACCAGTAGTGATCATAGATGTAATGACACTGATCTTCCTGCAACAAAGCTATGTGAAATTGACATTTATGCTGATAGCCAAGGCCAAGGAAAAGACAATGAAGAGTGAAGTATATATAAACATGAGATAAAGAGCACTTAAAACCAGGCACAAATTTCAAGCGCATAAGCTGCAGCCAGCCACGAAAAATTTCAGTGCTGAACAGTAACATTTTTTGTCTGCCTGGTGGGGACAAATGACAGAGCGAAGATTGATGCAAAAGAATTTGTGCTTTCCCTTAAAGAGATGCTATATGAATTCAGAAATACTAATTGATATTATTATTATTATTATTATTAGTATTATTATTTTTGATTATTCCCATTTAAGAGAGCGTTTGAACTTGAATTCCTTTATGATGATTGTTTATGTTTCGTCTGAGCCCAAATTTTCTTCATGTGTTCACTGTGTTGTTTCTTTCGCTCCGCTGTCCATTTGCATCCTGGTCTCTTCTGTGTTGTGGTGTCAAATTTATGTTTTTTGATGATGTTCCTGAATTCAGTTCTATTTTCTTCATCGTTTACTGTTATGTGTGCTTGTCTGAGGTCCTCTTCAACTTCTCTTATCCATTTTGTTTTTCCCCTGCCTGAGTTGATGACTTTAAGAATTCGCTTTGAAATTCTGTTTTCATTCATCCTGTGGATACGTCCGTAGAACTGAATTCTTCTTTTCCTTATTGTATCAGTAATCTTGCCTGTGTATTTATATAATTCTGATGTTGGTCTCTTCTTCCAGATTCCTTGCTCTTGTATCGGGCCAAAAATTTTCCTGAGAATTTTCCTTTCTTGTTTCTCTATTTCTTTGATTTTAGTTTGCCCACCTATTTGTGTTGTTTCAGATGCATACAGTGCCTCCAGAAGTATGACAGTGTTGTAGTGCCTCAATTTTGCGTTAATGGATATGGACTTTTTGTTATAATAGTTCCACGTGAGTTTATATGCTTTCTGTAGTTTTTTTTATTCTTTCCTCATTGGCCTTTAGGTTGATCCCTGATGGCTGGATGATTTCTCCCAGGTACTTAAAATGTGGTACTTGTACGATTTTTCCATGGGTTGTCACAATAGGCAATTTGTCTTGTGGCACTCTTTCTATGTACTGGGTTTTCTCATATAAGATTTGCAGGCCAGTTCTTTGTGCAATTTCGTGTAACTTCTCTATGGCGTTAGTGGCTTCTTTTCTATTATTTGTGAGGATTGCAAGGTCATCCACAAAAGCTAAACACTTCACATTGAATCTATTATCTTTTCTAATGCCACTTTGGACTCCTTTGACTTCTTTTTCCCATGTCCTGATAATTTTTTCAAGAATGATATTAAAGAGTAATGGCGAAAGTCCGTCACCCTGTCGCACTCCAGTTTGGATTTCAAATGGTTCTGAGATATCCCCCGTAAATTTAACCTTGGAGACCGTGTCAGTTAATGTTTCCCGAATGATTGCTCTTGTCTTTCTGTCAATGCTGAATTCTTCCAGCGTCTTGCAGAGCACTACTCTGTCTATTGAGTCGTAGGCCTTTTTAAAATCTACAAAAGTGACCATTGTGTTTCGGGTGTTTCTCATCTGGAAAATCATTTTCAGATTCCATATCTTCTCTATGCATGATCGTCCCTTGCGAAAACCAGCCTGGTATTCTCCTATTTTTGGGTCAGCTTGTTCTTCTAATCTATCCATGAGAACTTTTGATAGGATTTTACATGTGACCGGTACGAGTGAGATACCCCTGTAATTATTTGGTTCAGTTTTGTCCCCTTTTTTGTGGAGTGGATGGATGAGTGCGCATTTCCATTCAGAAGGGATCTGTTCTGTTTCCCAAATGTTTAATACGATTTTGTGAATTTTTCCTGTTAATCTTTCATCATTTAGTTTCCATAGTTCTGCAATAATTCCATCTTCTCCTGGGGCTCTATTGTTTTTCAGTGTCTTGATAATTTCTTCTATTTCATTGATGGTTGGCGGTTTAGCATCAGGATTTGGTGTAGACGTCTCGTAGTGAATATCCTCTGTAGGTGTTTTGGAGTTGAGAAGTTTTTTGAAATAGTCTGCGAGGATTTGGCAGTTATTCTTCGTGTTAGTTTCTAGTGAACCATCCGGTTTCTTGAAGCAAAGATTGGGTGGCTGGTATCCTGCAATATGTTCTTTAAACGTCTTATAAAAATTCCTGGTGATATTCTTCTTAATTGATCTAATTGATATTATTATTATTATTATTATTATTATTATTATTAATGCTGTTTTACCCCATCATCACACCCTTTATAATGTGAGTCAGGAAGTAGAAAAGACAAATAAAAATATGCACAATGTACGCAGAGAATTTAAAAATGCAACATACATTGATGTCAGCACACCAGAGAAAAGTTCTTGTACAGTTCATAGTTTCCACATCAGCAGACTGAAAAACCATTCATTTGAAATCAAATATTTAACAAGATATTTAGCAAACACACACACACACACACACACACACACACACACACTGCCTCTGGCTGCTGATGCCATCTGGGTTTGCGTGTATATTGTCTCTTTCCAATGAAGGCCTTAACGGCCGAAATCTTATTTGTTTGACAGTCTTTTTGTTGTGCCTATCTCCAACTAAGCACCTCCACTGTATGGTGAGTAGCAATCTATCCTTTTCACAATATTGTCAAGATATTAAGCAAGTCATACCTCTGAAAGTCAAAAGTGATTGGTCTTTAGAATTTAGCATGCAGTGTGACGAAAGAATATTGATTCTTCCAAGACTGAGAGCACTGATTGAAAATAATTTTTTTGGGGGATGTAAACTTTTCAGCAGTTGTAACTTAGTCTTTTTTGAGTCATCATTCTTCTAGCTGATTTGATGCAGCCCACTGCAAATTCCTCTTTTGCCAGCCTCTTGCTCTCAGCATAACACTTATACCTTACATCCTCAGTTGTTTGTTTGGATGTATTCCAATCTCTGTCTTTCTCTACAGTTTTTGCCCTGTACAGTTCCCTCTAATGCCATGGAAGTTATTCCATGATGTCTTAACACATGTTCTTTCATCATGTCCCTTCTTCTTGTCAGTATTTTCCATATGTTCCTTTCTTTGCTGATTGTGCAAAGAACCTCCTTCCTTATTTATCAGTCCACCTAATTTCCAACATTCTTCTTCACCTTCACTGAGGTTAGCAATATCACCGGCAAGTCCTATCACTGATATCCTTTTAATCCAATTCTTGAACCTTTCTTTTATTTCCACCATTGCTTCTTCAATGTATAGATTGTGAACAGCACCTTCAAAAAGACTGCATCCCTGCCTTATACCGTTTTCAACCTGGGAACTCTGTTCATGGTCTTCCAGTCCTATTGTTCCCTCTTAATTCTTGTACATACTGTATATTGCCCATCTTCCCCTATAGCATACTGCTATTTTTCTCAGAATTTTGAACATCTTGCATCATTTGACATAGGTGAACACTTTTTCCAACTCACAAATCTTATGAACATGACCACGATTATTCTTGTTTCCATTATCAAGTGCAATTTTAGGTCTCTCTCAGGCAGTGCCTTTATCTTTCCTAAATCCATACTGATTATCATCTAACAGGTCCTCAACTTTCTGTTTCATTATTCTATATATTATTCTTGTCAGCAACTTGGATGAATGAGCTGTTAGCAGATTTTTTGATAATTCTTGCTCTTTTCTGCCCTTCTGTCTTCGAAACTGTGTAGGTGGTATTTTTCCAGAGGTGTGATAGTATGTCACCAATCTTATAGATTGTACACATTAGCTTTGAATAGTCAATCTATTGGTTATGACCTGTAGATTAAAACTGAAGAAACTGCAAAAAGGTGGGAATTTAAGGAGATGGGACCTGGATAAACTAAAAGAACCAGAGGTTGTACAGAGATTCAGGGAGAGCATAAGGGAGCAATTGACAGGAATGGGGGAAATAAATACAGTAGAAGAAGAATGGGTAGCTTTGAGGGATGAAGTAGTGAAGGCAGCAGAGGATCAAGTAGGTAAAAAGACGAGGGCTAGTAGAAATACTTGGGTAACAGAAGAAATATTGAATTTAATTGATGAAAGGAGAAAATATAAAAATTCAGTAAGTGAAACAGGCAAAAAGGAATACAAACGTCTCAAAAATGAGATCGACAGGAAGTGCAAAATGGCTAAGCAGGGATGGCTAGAGGACAAATGTAAGGATGTAGAGGCCTATCTCACTAGGGGTAAGATAGATACCGCCTACAGGAAAATTAAAGAGACCTTTGGAGATAAGAGAACGACTTGTATGAATATCAAGAGCTCAGATGGAAACCCAGTGCTAAGCAAAGAAGGGAAAGCAGAAAGGTGGAAGGAGTATATAGAGGGTCTATACAAGGGCGATGTACTTGAGGACAATATTATGGAAATGGAAGAGGATGTAGATGAAGATGAAATGGGAGATACGATACTGCGTGAAGAGTTTGACAGAGCACTGAAAGACCTGAGTCGAAACAAG
The DNA here is from genome assembly GCF_023864345.2 of Schistocerca serialis cubense. Lineage (NCBI taxonomy): Eukaryota > Metazoa > Arthropoda > Insecta > Orthoptera > Acrididae > Schistocerca > Schistocerca serialis. Next base: position 482,480,639 of record NC_064642.1, on the reverse strand, counting down.
GCCCCCGGAGTAGACAATATTCCATTGGAACTACTGACGGCCGTGGGAGAGCCAGTCCTGACAAAACTCTACCATCTGGTGAGCAAGATGTATGAAACAGGCGAAATACCCTCAGACTTCAAGAAGAATATAATAATTCCAATCCCAAAGAAAGCAGGTGTTGACAGATGTGAAAATTACCGAACTATCAGCTTAATAAGTCACAGCTGCAAAATACTAACACGAATTCTTTACAGACGAATGGAAAAACTAGTAGAAGCCAACCTCGGGGAAGATCAGTTTGGATTCCGTAGAAACACTGGAACACGTGAGGCAATACTGACCTTACGACTTATCTTAGAAGAAAGATTAAGGAAAGGCAAACCTACGTTTCTAGCATTTGTAGACTTAGAGAAAGCTTTTGACAATGTTGACTGGAATACTCTCTTTCAAATTCTAAAGGTGGCAGGGGTAAAATACAGGGAGCGAAAGGCTATTTACAATTTGTACAGAAACCAGATGGCAGTTATAAGAGTCGAGGGACATGAAAGGGAAGCAGTGGTTGGGAAGGGAGTAAGACAGGGTTGTAGCCTCTCCCCGATGTTGTTCAATCTGTATATTGAGCAAGCAGTAAAGGAAACAAAAGAAAAATTCGGAGTAGGTATTAAAATTCATGGAGAAGAAATAAAAACTTTGAGGTTCGCCGATGACATTGTAATTCTGTCAGAGACAGCAAAGGACTTGGAAGAGCAGTTGAATGGAATGGACAGTGTCTTGAAAGGAGGATATAAGATGAACATCAACAAAAGCAAAACAAGGATAATGGAATGTAGTCTAATTAAGTTGGGTGATGCTGAGGGAATTAGATTAGGAAATGAGGCACTTAAAGTAGTAAAGGAGTTTTGCTATTTGGGGAGCAAAATAACTGATGATGGTCGAAGTAGAGAGGATATAAAATGTAGACTGGCAATGGCAAGGAAAGCGTTTCTGAAGAAGAGAAATTTGTTAACATCCAGTATTGATTTAAGTGTCAGGAAGTCATTTCTGAAAGTATTCGTATGGAGTGTAGCCATGTATGGAAGTGAAACATGGACGATAAATAGTTTAGACAAGAAGAGAATAGAAGCTTTCGAAATGTGGTGCTACAGAAGAATGCTGAAGATTAGATGGGTAGATCATGTAACTAATGAAGTATTGAATAGGATTGGGGAGAAGAGAAGTTTGTGGCACAACTTGACCAGAAGAAGGGATCGGTTGGTAGGACATGTTCTGAGGCATCAAGGGATCACCAATTTAGTATTGGAGGGCAGCGTGGAGGGTAAAAATCGTAGAGGGAGACCACGAGATGAATACACTAAGCAGATTCAGAAGGATGTAGGTTGCAGTAGGTACTGGGAGATGAAAAAGCTTGCACAGGATAGAGTAGCATGGAGAGCTGCATCAAACCAGTCTCAGGACTGAAGACCACAACAACAACAACAAGTCATTTGGTTGGTATTTTCCCAATGAATTTAGAAATCCTTATGGAATGTTGTCTAATCTTTCTGCCTTGTTTGATCTCAGTTCTACCAAAGTTCCTTTAAATTGTGGTTCTGTACTGGATCCCCTATCTCTTCCATATCAATTCCAACTAGATTAGATTAGATTAGATTAGTACTTGTCCCATAGATCATGAATACGACACTTCGTAATGATGTAGAACGTGTCGGGTTAATAAAAGGTGTCTACACAAGATATTACATTAGACAAAATATTACATGACACTCAATATTTTTAAATTTTTTTATTATAATATTTTTTTTATTTATTATTTTTTTTTTTATTTGTGCAGGTTGGGAAATTACCCACTTACTATATCCAAAAATTCATCTAATGAGTAGGAGGAGTTGCCATTTAGAAATTCTTTTAATTTCCTTTTAAATGCTACTGCTTCTTCTGTCACATCAAAAGACAACTCATTCCCCTCGCAGAGGCCTTCAATGTACTCTTTCTGCCTTCGTCTTTGCATTCAGCATTGGAGTTCCTATTGCACTCTTAATATTGCCTCCTTTGCTTTTAATTTCACTGAAAGTTTGTTCTGACTTTTCTTCTTTTTGACGCCGATTTCTTTTTTGACTCTTCCCTTTTTTCTGCCCATTTCACTTTGGCTTCTGCAGACTTCCTATTTATTTCATTTCTAGGCGATTTGTATTACTGTCTTAGCCTGAACGTTTCTGTTCTTCTTTCTTTCATTGATCACCTGAAGTATTTCTTGTAGAACGCAATATTTCTTTGCAATTACCGTCCCTGTACCTGTGTTCATCTGTGATTGCTGTTTTTAGATGTCCAAGATTCTGCAACTGAAATGCATAGTGCAATATTCTGTATTGCAGTATCCACATCTTCAGCAAATTTTAAACACATGTCATCATTTTTTAGTGTTTAAGTATCCAATTTCCTTCCGCAATGGTTCTTGCAGACATTTGTCTTAAATTTCAGTTTGCTCTTCATCATCTCTGAATTGTGATCTGAGTCTATATCTACCTCTGGATATGCCTTACTATCCAATATCTGCTTCTGAAATTTTTGACTGACCATGATGTAATCTAGCTGGCATCTTCCTGTGTGTCTGTGCCTTTTGCAAGTGTATCTCCTCCTTCTCTTACTATTCTTGAACAGACTATTGTAATCCTGTATTTCCACTATAGCCACTTCCCAGTCTCCATGCTTTATGTACTGAATTACCCATGTCGTAAGCTTGTATACCTTCTCTCTCTCTCTCTCTCTCTCTCTCTCTCTCTCTCTCCCCCTCCCTCCCTCCCTCCCTCCCTCCCTCCCTCCCTCCCTCCCTCCCTCCCTCCCTCCCCGCTATCTTCTACTTGCAACATCGGTATTTGTACTGAACTATGTTTTTTGACACTGGTTTGGAGGTTTGGAATCAGTTCTGATGAGAACTACACTATCACTGAACTACTTGTAGTAATTCACTCTCTATCCTACTTTCCTATTCATAACAAATCCTGTTCTTTTTGTACAATTTTCTACTGATGTCAATGTGGCTATATTTGTCTGATTGGAAATCCAGATTTTTTTCCATTTCACAACACAGACGGCCCCCCCTTCCCCCACATCTAGATTGAGCCTTAGAATTTCCCTTTTGAGGTTTTCTAGTTTCCTTACCATGTTCAATCTTCCGACATTCCAGACCGTGATTTGTAGAATGTTTCCCTTTAGTTGGTTATGCAGTCTGTTTCTCATGGCTGCCTCCCACTTGGCAGTTCCCTCTCGGAGCTCCCAATGCTGGACTAGTCTGGAATTTTTTGCCGCTCGAGGAATCATCATCATCATACTTTCTCAGTTACAAGCCACATGCCCTGTGGATATGTGTTGTGTCTTTAATACAGTGATTTCCATTGCCTTCTGCAGCCTCATGCCATTGATTATTGCTGATTCTTCCATCTTTTGAGGGGAAGTTTCCCACACCAGTGGTAAGAGTGTGTGCAGAACCTCTATATGCTCCTCGTCAGCATTGATGGCAGTACAGGATGGAACACTGGAAGTCTTCGGCTACTATTGCTGATAATTGTTGTTTAAAATTTAAGCTTTAGCTAGGTTTGAACCCTGAATCCATGGCATTTTGATTACTGGTCATAGATGCTAGTTCTAGACTATTAAAATTTTCAAAACTGGATATGGCACCATCCTGTTGAGAGGCAGATGCATGACACCAAACAGTTTGTAAACAGGTGCAGAGCTTGGTTGCGTTAAGACTGTTACGAAATAATATAATCATCTTTAGCTTGTATAGGTGTCCAAATAGTGATACAAATGTCTTGTTGATCAATTTGAATTGGTAGTTAAGAAACTATTTAAGATAGGTCTTGGTTTCTGTATGTATTTTTAAATTGAGATAGGAGATTCAGAGCAACAATGTTTCAGAATTTTTAATAATATGAGCAGGTGACCTACAATTAATGATACACTTTCAGATATCGTTGTTAATTTACATAGAGATGAATATTGGCTTATCAGGATGGTGGAGATCTTAGATCTTGCAGACCATAAAAACAGTAATAAACAACACATTTATCAAACAAACAACAACAAAGTATATCTAAGGCCAGGTCAGCTGCAGTAATAGTATGTGTCAAAAGGGGCATATGCCACTACATTACCAGAATATATAGATTTTAGAGCTTATACTTGACAGAACATTGAAAGACTCAAGTCAAAACAAGGCCCTCAGAGTAGACAACATTCCATTAGCACTATTTATAGACTTGGGAGAGCCAGCCATGACAAAACTCTTCCTTCTGGTGAGCAAGATATATGAGAAAGTTGAAATACCGTCAGACTTCAAGAAGAATATAATAATTCCAATCCCAAAGAAAGCAGGTGTTGGCAGATGTGAAAATTACCGAACTATCAGTTTAATATGTCACAGCTGCCAAATACTAACATGAATTCTTTACAGACAAATGGAAAAACTGGTAGAAGCAGACCTCAGGGAAGATCAGTTTGGATTCCGTAGAAATGTTGGAACACGTGAGGCAATACTGACCCTATGACTTATCTTAGAAGATAGGTTAATGAAAGGCAAACCCATGTTTCTAACATTTGTAGACTTAGAGAAACCTATTGGCCATGTTGAATGGAATACTCTCTTCCAAATTCTGAAGGTAGCAGGGGTAAAATACAGGGAGTAAAAGGCTATTTACAATTAGGGACATGAAAAGGAAGCAGTGGTTGAGAAAGGAGTGAGACAGGGTTGTAGCCTATCACCGATGTTATTTAATCTGAATATTGAGCATGCAGCAAAGGAGAAAAAAGTCAAATTTGGAGTGGGAATTAAAATCCATGGAGAAGAAATAAAAACTTTGAGGTTTGCCGACGACATTGTAATTCTGTCAGAGACAGCAAAGGACCTGGAAGAGCAGCTGAACGGAATGGACAGTGTCATGAAAGAAGGATATAAGATGAACACCAACAAAAGCAAAATGAGGATAATAGAATGTAGTCGAATTAAATCAGGTGATACTGAGGGAGTTAGATTAGGAAATGACACACTTAAAGTAGTAAATGAGTTCTGCTATTTGGGGAGCAAAATAACTGATGATGGTCAAAGTTGAGAGGATATAAAATGTAGACTGGCAATGGCAAGGAAAGCGATTCTGAAGAAGAGAAATTTGTTAACATCGAGTATAGATTTAAGTGTAGGGAAGTTGTTTCTGAAAGTATTTGTATGGAGTGTAGCCATGTATGGAAGTGAAACATGGACGATAAATAGTTTGGACAAGAAGAGAATAGAAGCTTTCGAAATGTGGTGCTACAGAAGAATGCTGAAGATTATATGGGTAGATCACATAACTAATGAGGAGGTATTGAATAGAATTGGGGAGAAGAGGAGTTTGTGGCACAACTTGACTAGGAGAAGGGATCGGTTGGTACATGTTTTGAGGCATCAAGGGATCACCAATTTAGTATTGGAGGGCAGCATGGAGGGTAAAAATCGTAGAGGGAGACCAATAGATGACTACATTAAACAGATTCAGAAGGATGTAGGTTGCAGTAGGTACTGGGAGATGAAGAAGCTTGCACAGGATAGAGTAGCATGGAGAGCTGCATCAAATCAGTCTCGGGACTGAAGACAACAACAACAACAACAACAACATCGCAACAAGAAGAAAGGTAATGCGAACAACAGACAATCTGCCAGATCTTTAAATGAGTACAGGGACATACAGGCCACCACTCTGTCTGCCCCTTGCCACAGACAGTGATTCCTGTTGGTTCCAGCGAAAATCAGACCGAAAATGACTTCTAATAGGTGCTGTAAATCATTTGAGAAACATCAAGCTGCTTATTGACACAGGAGCACAGACATCATTAATGTGGTGTTGCATAGATAAATGGGATAAACTGAAACTGCCGCTATTAAAAGTGCGAGGGTTAAACGGAGGAAAGCTACATAACTATGGAAAAGTTGACGTAGAATTAATTCTTGGCCAAGGCCAAGATGAAGGTGAAAATAAAGATAAATACACAGCAAGTGTGCAAGTAGTTTGAAATAACAAAATGTGTTATGATGGTGTACTTGGATTTGATTTCTTGTCCGCTAACAAGGCAGAGATATTTGTTGCAGAAAGAAGCATCAGACTAGGCCATAGTAACTACAACCTAGGAAACTCTTCTTCAAATCATACTCAAAGGAGCAGCAATACTGATGTCGCGGGAATGGACTGCCCAAATGATGCATCAGGTCAAACGGTCCGAGTTGATGTTCAAATTGATCAGTCTCAGCAAATTCCCAATGGAGCAGGAAAGACAATCTATGTTGAAGTTAAGTCACCCTGATGCAAGGACGGAACTTTCTTATTAATTGAGCGATCCGAGAAAAGTGAGTTATTGGATACCAGGCATTGTTATGTTCCTACAAGTGTAGTTGTTGCTACAATGGTGAGACAGAATGTCGCAAAAGTCCCAGTTACAATAACGAATATGAGCGATGAGGATGTTGTTTTGCCACGAGGAATGAAAGTTGCTGAAGTGTCGAGCGTAAGTAAAAATGACGTAATACAGATTCCAGATGAGGTAACAAATGCTGCAGTTATAAACACAGATTTTTGTAACAGTACTGCAAAATTCCAATGAGGAGACAAAGTTAATAATGAACTGAAGCACAAGATTTGGGAAAAGATATAAATATCTGACAGTTGATGAACAGAAGATTTTAGCACCTGTTTTGCTGGAGTATGCAGATTTATTCCGAGAACGTGCAAATTTACCTGTCACTCATTTAGTTCAGCATCGTATTCATACAGGGAATGCTGCCCCAATCACACAGAACCCCTCCAAATACCATTTTGTCAAAGAGAATTGGTAGAAGACATGGTTAAAGAACAATTAGAAGCCGGAATTGTAAAACTAAGAGATCCTTCACACCCACCATGGTGTTCACCTGTGGTAATTGTAAAGAAGAAATCAATTTCAGGAGAACCACAGTTCCATTTTTGTGTTGATTACCAATCTTTGAATGCTGTGGTCACACCCGACATTTACCCCCTACCAAATTTAGAGGAAACCTTGGATTACTTGGGCAGATGTCAAATTTTTTCAGTATGTGATTTAACAAGTGGTTACCACCAGTTAACAGTGCATCCAGATAATCAAGCAAAAACTTCATTTGTAACAGGAACAGGAGTATACAAGTATCTTCGTATGCTGTTTGGACTTCATAATGCTCCAGCTACATTTCAACGCCTGATGGATTCAGTTTTATGAGAGCTCACCCCTAACACAAGCACTTGTTTACCTTGATGATGTAATAATTTTTGGTGGAAACATGAAGCAGCATACTGAGAGACTACAAGCTGTTTGAGTGTATAAGAAGTGCAAACCTGTCTTTATCAATAGATAAGTGACATTTTGCACAAAGTAAAGTTAACTACCTTGGTCATGTTATAACCAGTGAAGGTGTTTGACCTGATCCAAAATTAATTGAAGATGTAAAGAATTTTCCTGAACCACAGAATTTGAAAGAACTACAATCATTCTTGGGATTGTCAAATTTCTACAGACAATTCATAGCTGGTTATGTGAATATAGCAAGTCCAATGACCCAGCTACTGAAGAAAGGAGCCACATTTAATTGGTCAACAGAATGCAAAAAGGCAATGGGAGGACTTAAAACTGCTCTAACCACAGCCCCAGTGTTAGTCTATCCGGATTTCAGTAAACCTTTTATTCTTTCAACCGATGCATCCAGTTTTGCCATACGTGCAATCTTGTCTCAAGAAGTCGATGGTCATGAACATCCAGTCTCATTTGCTTCCAGACAATTAAAAAAGGCAGAATGTAATTATACTACTACTGAGAAGGAGCTTTGTGCTTTCGTTTTTGGTATAACACATAACAGATTTTTCTTAACAGGAAGAGAATTTACAGTTATTACAGATCATGCCGCACTTAAATGGTTATTGAACTTAAAGGATCCAAGTTCCAGATTAACAAGATGGGCATTAAGATTGAGTGAGTACCAATTTAAGGTTATTCACCAACCTGGTAAACAACATGTGAATGCTGATGCAGTGAGTCAAAAAGTCAATGTTTGTGTTACAATAAGTCGAGAAGAAGAGTTAAAGGCAGCTCAAGAAGAAGATCCACATTGCAAATTATGGAAAAATGACAAATGTTTTGTCGAAATAGATGGATTACTGTACCAAATCACTAGTAAAGGAAACAACCTAGTTATTCCAGAAAGCATGAAAGAGCAAATCATGAGAGAGCAACACGATTCTTTATTATCAGGTCATTGTGCTAAAAAGACAACAAACATTAAAATAGCTCAAATGTTTTGGTGGCCCAGTCGCAAAGCTGATGTTTTCGAGTTTGTTTCTCAATGTGATTCCTGTAACAGATGGAACAATGTAGGAAAAAGTAAAGCACCATTGCAAGAAGTGCCACAAACAAGTGAACCATTTGAACGAGTAGGACTAGATATCATAGGACCGTTGCCTAAGACTAAAGATGGAAACAAATTCATATTGACAATGTTAGATAATTTCTCTAGATACCTTCTCATGATACCAATACCTGATCAGAGTGCTGAGACTATAGCTAAAGTTTTTGTAAAAGAATGGATTCTTATGTTTGGATCACCATTAAGTGTAATTAGTGATCAAGGAACAAATTTAATGAGTGAATCACTTAAACAGGATTGTAAGCTCATGCAAATAACTTAGTTAAGGACTACACCAGCACACCCTGAAGTAAATTGAAGAGTCGAGCGAGTCCACAGAACAATTATTAAAATGGTTAGCCGTTATGTGAGCAGCAAACACGACAGTTGGGATGTCTGTTTACCGTACTTGGTAAGTTGTTACTGTGCCAAAATGCAGAGCTCAACTGGCCTAAGTCCATATAAGATCGTCTATGGAAGAAGAATGCATTCACCCTTGGACTTTGCACAATTGACTGCCGGAATCAGCAATGAACGCGTAAGGGATCTAGCACGCAAGCTAAAGGAAGCATGGAGGGGAGTGAAACAGCGGAATCATCAATCCTTTCATCAGCAAGCAACACAATATGACTGCGAAGCAGCAGCGCCACAGTATCAAGTTGGAGATCTTGTGTATCTGAGCAACGTAGTGTTAAAGAAGAGTCGAGTCAAAAAGTTTAAGAAGTTTTGGAAAGGACCATATTCAATCTTGGAGGTGTAGTTGCCAGTCACTCCTAAGCTCCAACTGCCCTTTCGTTGGATTGTCGTTCATGTCAGTCGTGTAAAGTCATTTCTGAGTAGATTTCCTGTAGTATCGCAAGACGACGAGGACTGACCGAGAGGCAGATCTGCCTTTCTCAAACCCAGGAAGTGAGACTCGTGAGGTCGCAGTCCAGACTTCAAGGCCGAGGCATCGTCATGTTCCAAGCGATCCTGTTCCAGACACCCCTACAATCTGCGTAAATGTGTGTAGTGTGTGAGAATGCAATGCGTGTGTTTATTTCAGCCATATGCTTATGTGAATGTGTTGTGAAAATTTAGTATTGAAGCTATTGCATGAGTGCACAAGTGAAACTAAACCTTTTATTCCACAGGTTACCATAAGAAACTAATTTATTTTATGTTCATTGTTAACTCTAGTATTAAGAGCTAATTAACCATGTTCATTTTTATTCTAATACTTGCTATGATAGCATATTCTACTAATGCTGTAGTAATGGTACTACAGAGTAGAGATGTTTTGTTTGAACCATGATCAGACATGATAGTTTCAACAAGTAATACAAAACTTGTCCTCAAGTACAATCTGAGTGAAATCCAACAACAGTTCAATTCTGTAAAGAAGCAAACTGCCCTAATTCTTTCTGTTAAGGGTAATGATACAATTTTGGAAATGGGTACATCTTGGTGTAATAACTGGATTACAGGCAAAATGCAGGTAGTCTACATTTGCTAATTATGAACAAAAGATTTACTTTTTTTTTAAAGATTTTGCCACATAAAACTTTAATTAGGCATAAACGACCCTGGTTTGATTTTGGAGGGAGTATCCTTCGTACTGTATTTGGTACTTTTAGTCGAGATCTACTGGAAGTTAAAGGCAAAATATTAGTTCTTGAACGACAGTCCAGTACAGATTCAACTAACCTCTCTAATGAAATTATTGTATTAAAGAATATGCAAAGAACCATTACTAACCACACAGTTTTCATTGAACAGATTAGAAAGCAATTTATCTCACATTTCCACGTACTTTATAATGAAACTATTCCAATGATTAAATGCTGTGAGTGCACACTTAGATTTAAACACTGTTTTGTTAAGGATTACTGATAGTTTATCAAATGCTACAATTGATGCCCTTAACTTAAGAACAGCCTCAGAAAGTAGTTCAAATGATTGTCTGAGCAGCATACTACTACATCCAGAACAATTTTTACAGATCCTACTATCAATTGAACAAAAGCTAGAAGAACTTATACCATGATTTACCCTGTTAACTCTTACAATTTATATGCTTACTATAAGTTAACCACCACACACTCCTTAATGATTGAAGATGAATTAACTGTTATTGTTTCTATTCCCATTGCTAGATCAAAGCATAATTTTGAAATATATAAGATTTATACTTACTCTGTGAAATAGAGACAGGCAGGTATTCATGTAAAGTATGTACTGAAAGATTATCTACTGATAAGCAAGGATTGAAGATATTTGGTGTCCCTAAATGAAAATGATTTGCATATGTGTAAACATAGTCATAAGTTAATTTGCCCTGAATCGGCAGTATTCTTAGACAGAAGAGTGTACAGCTGTGAGAAAGAATTGTTTACGAATCATCCCCCAGGAGATGATTGCCCTAGAATTTTAACACATCTTTATCAATCATTTCTTAAACAATGTTCTGAAGGTATAAATTTCTCATTTAACTCCACCCTTGATATCACATTTACATGTAAAAACTATGATACACCTGAGCTACCTTTTACACTAAAATTGAACAATAGTGGATTAATCTTGAATGAATGCTGCACATTGTGATTTATGCTGTGATCTATTTGATATGCCTAGTGTGTTGCCAACTACATTTCATGCAACTAGACATTAACTAGAATGTTATCTGTTTATTACAATGATTGATATACATTAACATATGGAAAGCATTCCTTATCAAGTTTTTCTGAAGACAATAATTTGATTAAGGACATCCATGAAAATGTAATCTCTTCAAATAATGAGTTAAATTTCATTGAAGTAGCAAATATAATTCTGTCCTTTGATTCCTCCAGTAATGTTAATGCTTACTTGATTGTCAATATTCTGTTTTTATTGCTTTTATTAATTTGTCGTTCGTCAACATCATTTGTCATTTATGAAATTGCCATCTTGAAGGCACGCTTCTCTGTACTGAACGTTACTGCATCTGCAAATGAAATACATGTTGCAATGCCTTCTGATGCCACAAATGGTGAAATAGACTCACAATGCCCAGGAGGTCATTTTGAGCCACCTATGGTTGCTCTTTTTCTCTGAGGAGAGGGATGTAAGGGTCTACGGGTTGCACGCAGCTGTGGGGTACATTAACACGTGCTCACCAGCCAATCTGTCTGGAATGCTGACGATTCGCTTGGTCAGTAGACGCACGTCCGGCCGCGCTGCAATGGGGAGCACGCGACTGGGCGCCGTCCACAGTGGGCAGAATTAACTAGCACAGCCACAGGCGCGAATATGTCTCTTTTCTTAGCTCACCATGGAGCCTTTCGATACGACCGTAATTAGCCAGTGTTAGGATGTCAGACACAGTGATGATGGGTGTGCTTAGTGTGCATGTTTTATAATCTGCCTTTGTTAATAAAACTGTTTAAACTTACTTCTCGTGTTAGCGTATTGCCGTACCTCAAGGACCCACCGCTTACAAATCCTGAGAAAATATTTGTGTAATCATCATCCAGGGCAACAACACAGACTAACCCCCCTTATATTAGTCTACTTTGTGTATCTCCAT